>NW_007726462.1:707743-708541 GCF_000696425.1 Galeopterus variegatus
ACCCTTGACTTGGTGTTGTCAGCACCACGCTCTCCCAAGTGAGCCATGGGCCGGCCCTAATGTTTTATATCCTGTATATTTTCAATAATAGCAAACATTCTTTGGGCATTTACTATACACCAAGAGTCTACTAGGTGCTTTGCAATATTATTTCTTTGTTTTAGTTTTGTTGTTGTTTTTGGCATCTGGCCAGTACAGGGATCCAACCCTGGACCTTGATGTTATCAGCACCATGCTGTAACCAACTGAGCTAACCAGCCAGCACTTTGCAAATATTTCTTTAATGCTGACAGATAGCATAGAAGATAAGCACTATTGTTCTCCCCATTTCACTGATGAGGAAACTGAGGCTTTAAGAAGTTACATCACTTTCCAAAGTCAAGTGGCTGCTAAGTGTTAGATTCAAACCTAGAGCTGGGATACCGTAGCTGAATTCCTGACTACTAGGTCATACTTCTTCGTGAGGCCACAACCATATAACGTGCTGGAGCATCCTAGAAATTGTGGAGTTCCCTTCTTTCTGAGGATTCCAAGGCAGCTAGTGGGGAGGTGACTCCAGAGAGCTGCTGAAAGGCAGACAGAGCTGAGGCGAGGAATACACAGCTGGAGTTAGGTGGCCAATCAACAAAGAGATTAGCTCCAACAGCATCTACCCAATCCCCTCCTTCCTCGCCATACATCTCTGACATGACCATTATTAGTGACTGGGCTCAGAAGCTTGCCACCTTGTATGATCTAAATTGATCCAGTAAAGAATTCTCTGAAAAGCACCATTAAAATGATTTATGGTCTAATTTT
>NW_007726462.1:709314-710766 GCF_000696425.1 Galeopterus variegatus
AAATTGATCCAGTAAAGAATTCTCTGAAAAGCACCATTAAAATGATTTATGGTCTAATTTTGGTTGCTATAGATTCCAAGCCAGACTTATGACTGGGGAGAGGGGGAAAAAAAATCCCCACTCGCTTGGAATTCAGGCAAAGGATTCGGTATTGATAGAGAAGCATGGCTGGCTGGGAAAAAGTAATATTTTTTTAAGTTTACAGCTACCACTCCTGGTTTGGGGTTGCTATAGCAACCGAGGGCTGGGGGAGGGGCAGGTGCGGCTCTGCAGATCTCACACTACTGCAAGCTGATTGATAGGTCTCCCATACACTGTTTAGACACTTCTGTGTGAGGAGCCAGATAACATTAGTTTATTTATTAAAATACATGTTGAAACACCAGTCGTCTCTCTTGCCCCGGCATTTCATTCTAATCGTTGTTGTTAAGGAACTGTTAACAGGCTACTGATAGGAATGGAAGGTGCGTACCATCAGGGAGCTACACGCCATTTGGCTGGGGATAATGGGCACAGGGCAGGGCACACGGTAGGCCCGTGCAGGGTGCATAATTACGCTAATTTGTCATGATTGATTGTCTCACTCTCTTCCCACCCAACCCACCCTGACTTTCAGGGAATTAGAGGCATGGCTATTCCCAGTAAAGACCTCTTTTCCTGGCTGTGAGGGGCTCTGGCTGGGATCGTCCCCAGCTGAGGTCTCTGAATTTCTGTCTTCCTTGTGATTACATGACAGGCTGGCCTGTGTGAGTGGCAGTGTTTGCCCTGAGCAGAGCGAGTGTCACTGGGGCCAATGTGTACAGCCTGACAAAGACGACACAGCTCAACTTGGGAGACAGCTCCAGGATCATGACAAGGGAGTGTCACAAGTCCCTAGTCACACGTCTAGCAAGTAGCAAGACTGGGAGTGAATCCAGTCCTGCTACTTGCTAGACATGTGACTGAGGAAACCTCTTAAGCCTTGGTTTACCTATTTGGAAATGGGGATACTGATATTACCTCCATTTTTTTGGAGTGCAAGCAAGACATTCCCATTAGCCTTCTACATGGAGGAGCTCATTCATCCCTCACAAAACCTGATGAGGTAGGTACTTTTATGCCATTTTGCAGATGAGGAAACTGAGGTTTAGAGAAGTTTAGAAACTGGAGGAGCTGCAGAGCTCCTAGGGTTTGCAGAGGATTAAATGAGCATGCATGTAAACCACTTAGCACAATACTTGATGCAGAGTTGGTACTCAGTAAATATTCTTAGGTCTGTACTATTTTATTATCATTATTGTTGGTGGTGGTAGGTAGTATGATTATCCTTCTCAACTGAAGCTCATCAGGGTGACATATGTCTAAGAGCATGAATGATTTCCAAGCAGGTGGTTGGCTCTTGTCAGTCCTCCTGATATCATTATTCCTCACACCAACCCCATGAGATAAGCATCATTATCTCAATTCTACAGG
>NW_007726462.1:712803-713792 GCF_000696425.1 Galeopterus variegatus
TTTTGTTTTGTTTTGTTTTGTTAAGAAAAAAAAAAGCCCATTCCTTGCCTGTCATTCAGCTTCTCGAAAAGAGGATAGTAGATCAAGTACAGTCTTGAATGAAGCCCAGAGGTTGGAACTCAGTAGGGCTCATTAATATTCCTTCTGGACCTCAATCCCTGAATATGTCTATGACTGAATGTGTTTATGCCATTGTCACCTTATTCAAGCTGACAACTATGTTTCCCAGAATCCCCATTCCTGTAGGGTTCTAGTTAAAAATTGTCCAAAAAAGGAACTGTGGGGGATTTTGAAGGCAGAAATTAGGCCACAGCCATAACNCCAAGTTTTATGTATTAGAAACTTGGCCCCCACTATGACTGTTAAGAGGGTGGGAAATCCTGTTATGGTAATTGGAAGGTGGGGCCTTGAAGAGGTGATTGGATTGTAGGACCGTGCCATAGTGACTGGATTAAAAATGGTGGTCAAGGGTGTGGTTCTGAGGGTTTTAAAAGAAGAAGAGAGTCAGTTTCTCTCTCTCTCTGCTTCTACCGTCTTGCAATGTGAGACCCCTGGGTCCCTGTCACCACCACCAGATAGACTTTGGATTTCCCAGCCTCAGAAACGGTAAGCAACAAATTTTGTTTTCTTTATAAATCACCCAGTTTCAAGTATTTTGTTACAAGCAACAGGAATGGACTAATACCAGGTGAACTGTAGGATTCTAAAAGAGAAATACAGAATTCCATGGGAGCACATAACCAGGACAAGAAGGAATTTTGATGTGGCAAAGGCACATGATGCTGATCCACAAAGATGCCGGAAGGTAAGTGAGGCAGGATATATCTGAGGGAAGAACATTTCAGGGAAAGTGAGCATCATGTGCAAAGGTCCTGTGGTGAGAAAGAACTGAAACAACAAACAACGTTGTGGCTGTAAAGAGTAAAGTGTGCAAAAGTGAGAGATTCCAATGGAGCATGGTGAGGTTTTTTGTTTTGTTTTGTTTTGTT
>NW_007726463.1:0-211 GCF_000696425.1 Galeopterus variegatus
CTCTCGATTCTTGGAACTCCGATTCAATTCTCGTAAGAAGTGTTTTCTGCCCTTTGCTATCGGCGTTTTCACACTCTGTGAACACTAGGTGGGGCTATTGAGCCTTTCAAAGCATTCCTGCAGGATGTGTAATTGTTCTTTCTTTATTTATTTATTTCTGAGGTTCCGCCTCCTTTTGCCGGGCCCCTCCCCACTCTGTGTGCTCAGGACA
>NW_007726463.1:716-181743 GCF_000696425.1 Galeopterus variegatus
GGAGTGGGATTGTAGGCCGGTCCACAGGCCCCGGGGTGCCCCGCGTCGAGGTATGCAATTGGCACGTCTCAGTGTGGAGCCGAGCCAACCGGAATGGCTGGCCTGCCCTCACTAAGCCGTCCGTCTCTGCCCCCACCCGAGAACATGGAGGGAGATCTGCTGTGGGCACCTAGTCTGGTGTGGTAGGCGGGAGCCAGGCGGGCAGGGAGCAGCTGGGCTTCACCCAGCAAGTTGGGCTGGGCTGGGGGTGACTCACAGAGCTCGCAGCGTTGGGCCGGTCTGGCACACCTCACTCCATTTCTGTGCCGGTTCCGCTGGCTTTCCTGGCCTTTGTTGACTGGGCCGCTTGCCCATTCCTGCAGCCGGGCTTGGGTGCTCTCAGGAGTCCTCCTCTGTGTCGGCCCCAAAACCTGGAACCTGCTGCCGCTTGTTTGTCGATGCAGGATCGTTGTTGAAAGAATTATTCGCCTTTTGTTGCTCTTGGAAATGCAATTAATACTCTGGTATCACAGCGCACAGCTCTCAGGATCGCGCTGTCTCCTGGCACTGCCGCTCCAGACCCTTCGCCATCTTGTACCCTTTTATTACATTTTTAAAAATCAAGATAGTTCATGGAAAACATGAGATGGTGAGAAAGTTATTTCTTAATGTTTTATAGTCAAAAGACTACCTAGCAGGATATATGGACTTACTCTGATAAATTATGGTTGAAGTAATTTGGTCTGCTTTGCAAAGTGGAGTTACAGGCATCTGAAATTATGACTAAGTGGCCAAGTAAGCAATCCAATAACCCATTAAGAAGGTATATGGTCAAGGTGCCTGTTTGTTTGAATGGGTATGACTGTGGGAAAGGAACTTCAATGCATGTCAAATCTTACATGAGAACTACAAGACCTAAACATATAAGTAGGATTCCAGGATTCTGCATGTATTAAAAAATAAGTAGAAAAATAACCTGAAATGTATGTTGCTTCACTAACTTCAGAACATCAGAGAATATACTGCTGTCAATCACCTTTTTCCCATCAGAGTTTAGTGGGCATAAGGGAATGATATGGACACGAAAAGAGAAATAACAAAAAATTCCTTTGGTTATGCCATATTAGCTTGCTGCAGACAACTCTACCACAGACAAAATCTGTCTGAAGTGATCATTAGCCAGAAATAGAAGGATCCTAGAGAAATTGAAAATTCACTGAGGTAGGTTTCAGAATTTTATTAAAGAAAAAAAAAACTAAGAAGATTTATCAGTATTATATAGTGCCCCTCCTTGCTCCCCAACCGCCCCCACCTCCCTTCCTGGAAACATGCACACAAAACTAAAGAAAGTTATTTAGGCAAAGAAAAATTTTCCAATATGGAAGCATGGAATTTTAGAAGGGAATGTAGAGAAGAGATAAGGAATGAAATAATATGCGGTTAATAATAATGCCTGTGGAGAAAAAACACATATAATTAATATATGTGACAAAAAACAACACAAGTGGCAGGAATGAATAAAGGGAGTTCTAAGATTAATAAAGGGAGTTCAGGAAGTGACAAAGTACTAATCTATTTATAAAATTCTGATAAGTCTCAAAAATGTAGGTTATAATTTCTAACAAAATCATTCAGAGATTACTAAAAGAATGTATAAGGGAAAAACTAAATGATGAAAAAATGCTTAATTAATCAAAAAAGGGGAAAATAATCACAGAAAAGAAATATACAACAAGTGGTATAAAGAGAAAACAAATAAGAAAATGGGAGGTTTAAAGTCCAACATATGAGATAATACAATTAATATAAATTGAATTAATACTTTAAAAAAGGATTGTGCAATTACAGCCTGCAGGCTGAAATTGGCTTGCTGCCTGCTTTTTATTAAAATTAACACGTAAAGTTTTATTGAAACACAGCCACATTCATTTATTTGTGTATTGTCTGTGGCTGCTTTTGAACTAGAGTTGAGTAATTGTGACACAAACTGGATGTGGCCCATAAAAATCAAAAATAATCTGATGGTCTACGGAAAAATTTTCCAAGCCCCTGTTCTAAAGCACAGAGATTATAAACTAAATTTAAGGAAAGAAAAGATAAAGCATACCAAGAAAACACAAAACTCACAGTAGAGAAAACGTTATAAGTAAGTAAATAAATATAGAATATATAAATGCAAATATAAATGTATTCCTGTTATATGTCATATAAATACAAATATACCGGAAGTTTGAAAGCAAAAATATGGAAAAAGGATATGTCATGTAAACACTAACCAGAAGGAAGATTGTGGAGCTAAACAGATGGAAAAAATATATCTTAATGTAAGAAGCAACAGTTGATATAAAAGGTGATATTTCATAATGATAAAGAAGAAAAACTAGAAGAGGGAATAATAGTTATAAATTTTTAGGTACACAGCATAACATAATGCACATATAGACCAAACTGACAGGCCTAAAAGGGGATATTTATAAACATATATTCATATCTCTCTCATTAACTGACAGAACAAACATGTCTATTCATAAATAAGAATACGAAGATTTGAACTATACAATTACAAACCACTTAATTGATGACTGCTCTGTGTATGTCCATCCATCCATCCATGTTTCTAATTCAGTCTCATCCACAGAATACGCATTGTTTTTAAGTGCATAGGGAACACATCAAAATTTAAAATACACTGTGCAATAAAGCAAGTCTCAACAAATATCCAAGAATGGAAATTATACAGAATGTGTCCTGTTCATAGTATAATTAATCTAAAAATCAATAACAAACAGATAACAAGCATTTCCAGATATTTTAAATTAAGCAGCAAACTTGTACATAACCCATGGATCAAAGAAGGAATCACAATGTAAATTAGAAAATAATTTGAGATGACTGATAATGAAAATATAACATCAAAACTAGTAGGATGCAGCTAAAAACACACTTAGTGGAAATATATTGTATATTTTATAATAATAAAATGATTATAAAAAAATGACCAAAATCAATATTCTAAAATCATTCATCTCAATAAGTTAGATAATAGCCCAGCAAATTAAACACAATTGTAGTAGAAGGGAGGAAATAATGATTATAACAGTGAAAATTCATAACATAGAAGACAAACAAAAGAAAATAAAGTGTAAATTGTTTCTAAGGAAATATCTATAAAACAGGTAAACCTGTTTAGCATGAACAAGAAGGAGGGTAGAGAAGAGAATAAATGAGTCAATTACAAACAAAAAGGGAGACACCACTTAGGCACTAACTATGGATATTAACGTGATAATAAGAGAATGCTGAAACAACTTTATTCCAGAAAGTGGAAAATTTTGATAAAATTGACAAGGTTTTCCCCCTTAAAAGATCTTGACAATATAGCAAAACTGACACAGGGGAACTGAAATAAATGAAAACAATGGTCCTATATCTGTTAAATTAGTCAGATCTCTAAATAAGAACCGTCTTCCAATGAAAGCTACGGCATATGTCCAGGCCAAGAGTGAATTCTATAAATCATTTGGAAAAAGCAAAATAATCATATATGAAATCTCCAGAGAAAAGCAACGAGGGAGAAATTAACAATTAGTTTTCTAAGGTCAACAATCTTCTACAAGAATGGGGAAAGATACATCAATCTAAGTCTTTACAGAAAAAAAAAAAAGAAAAAAAAAGAAAAAAAAAAAGAAAGAAAAAGGCAAACCAAATTGGTTTTATTCTGTGAATACAAAGTTGGGTAGACAATTGTAAAGCAATCAGTGTAATGCATCAGATTAACAAAATAAAAGAGAAAAATTATATCATTATCTCCAAAGATGCAGAAAAAAGCAACTACCATAAAAACTATTAGTAAACTAGAAATTAGAAAAAAATTTTTTAGATAAAGCATACAAAAAAATATTTAC
Source organism: Galeopterus variegatus (assembly GCF_000696425.1). Classification (NCBI taxonomy): domain Eukaryota; kingdom Metazoa; phylum Chordata; class Mammalia; order Dermoptera; family Cynocephalidae; genus Galeopterus; species Galeopterus variegatus. Next base: position 4,601 of record NW_007726463.1, read on the forward strand.
AGTAAGCTTTCCATCAGAAGTCAAGAGTAAGATAAATATACCTGACATCACCACTTCTACTCAAGTATATACCCAAGAGGTTCCAGTTAAGATGGCAGAATAGACGGTCCCCAGAGTCTCTCTTTCCCACAAATCAACCAATTTACAACTATAAAAATGTAACATCAGCCAAGCTGGGGCTGCTGGAGCTCAGGGGAAGAGGAGGAGAGATCTACGGTGTTCATGAAGGCAGGAGAAACCACGATGAGAGAAAGAAAAAGCTGCTCTGAGCATTTCCAGCTGAGGCTGCTTTAATGCTGGAGCTGCAGAGCACATGGATCAGGAGCCGGCAGAATCCACAGCTGTGCCCTTCAGATGGAGTTACTTGGAGGAGGCAGGGGAGAAGAGGACCCTGAGGGCCCCCAGGACAGCAAGACCACTAATAGGGTTCCCATGGATCCATGCAGGAGTGAGGTGCCAGATCAACTGAAAAAAGAAGCCATTCAGAGGGCAGTGATTCATCACAAGGAACCGATGCAGGGCCCACCCCATGGGAAGTGTTTGGAGCATGGGTGGTGGGGGAGACAGGACCACCCAGAGAACACTAGGACACAGTAAGGACAGCTGACATGCCCCCCAATCAGTGCAGGACCACTCAGAGGAGACTGGTCAGGAATGGAGAGTTGCATGGGGTGCAGTTTGATGAAAAAACACAGGCCCAGATCAGAGTTTCTACACAATCCAGGTGCACTGAGTCTCTGGAGAGCTGAAAGTACCTATAAGGTCAGCCATTAAACCCTGAGCTGCACAAAAAGCCTTCCCCAGGGAAATAGTAGCAAAGCAGCAATTTAGCTCAACCACACAGCTCAAGTCCTGGATCTCACAGAAAGTTCCCCTGTGTTAGAAGTAATCAAGTGACAAAAAATTAGTTCTGGCCCAGGCATACTGCCAGTGCCTTGGGGCCCACCAGGGGTCATGAGGCATGGATCTGGGGACAGGACCCCTGCCTACAACCACTCATACCACCAGTGCCTCGGGGCCTGCCTGGGGACCCGAGGCATGCAGAAGAGGACCAGATCCCCCTCCCACAACCAGGCACATTGCATCAGTACCTCGGGGCTCACCCAGGGACCCAAGGCATAGAGCCGGGGACCAGACACTCCCCACAACCAGACACACTGCCAGCACCAAGGAGCATGCCAAAAACATCACCTCCATGTGGGTGGCCCAGCACAGCCACCACAATAACCACAGTTGCTGCAAAAGCGGCTAGATGCCACAACCACCATGCAGATGGTCTGCCAACCACTGGAGTGCATTGACACAAGGGGTCACCAGCAGAGATAAAGAAAAGAAAAGGATATCTCTCTCCACAAAACCCATTTCAGAGTGACAGAAGAAGCATCTGCTCTATGATAATATTGGGGGACTTGATCACACCTCTCAGCATTGGACAGATCATCGAGGTAACAAATCAACAGAGTAACCATTAGGAGAGAAGAAATCTAAGATAATTAGAGGGGGAGGGGAGAGGGAGGGGGTATGGGGAGTGATTGGAGAAGGGGCATTAAGAATAATTGTGATTTGTAATATATACGCTAATAATATTGATTTGATTAACATATCTCAATGATGAACCCCAAAAGTATGTATAATCAATTTTGATTGAATAAAAATTAAAAAACAAAACAAAAAACAAGCAAACAAAAAAACAAATATGTACCCAAGATGAAGTCAGTGCAATATATCATAAAATACAATACTGCAAGAATTCACAACAAAGAAATAAAAATATATTTTCCAGATTATATTGTATTGAAATTAAGATCTAAATTTACAAAGATCTTTGGATATAAAATTGGCAAACAAAAATATATACTGACAACAAGCACTTATAAAGTAAAATTAAGAAAATTATTATTAATTGCAATAGCATCAAAAACCATCGAATACCTAAGAATAAATCTCACACAGATTGTACAGAAACTCTATACAGAAAACTACAAAATATTTTTAAAAGAATAAAGAAAGCCTACATATGAGGAATAGCATATTATGCTCATTGGCGAAAATGCTAAATTCACCTAAATTATTCCATAGATTCAATGTAATACCAAGGAAAATCCCACAAACTTCGTTTTGTAGAAATTGACAAGACTCTAAAATTTATATGGAGGTGCAGACAGCCAAGAAGATCCAGGACAAGCTAGACAAGCTCTAAGTAGAACAAAGTGTTAGGACTTCAACACTGCAAGGTATCAAGAATTGTTATAAAGCCAGTGTAATTAAGTAAATGAGGGGGTATTGATAGATACATAGATAAATGGGCCACTGACATAGGGAGTCCAGAAATGGACCAACACATACAAATACACTGGATGTATGAGAAAGTGATACTGTAGAGTGATAGAAAAAGGACTGTCTATATAATAAATAATGCTGATTCATTTGGACATCTTTTTGAGAAAAAAAAAATTTTAATTGTATCTCACAAAATTAAAGTATTCTGTTTATGAAGATACTACCATGAGAGTGAAAAACAAGCCACGTGGTGGAAGAACAAACTTTCAACATATATAAGTGACAAATAATGCATATGCAGAATATATAAAGAGCTCCTAAAAACAAATAAGAAAAAAGCTTCATTATATAAATTTCATTATATAAATTATATAAATTTCATTATATAAATTTCAAAAGTAGGCAAAACCAATTAATGGCATTAGACACTAGGATAATTGTCACCTTTGGATGGGCAGTCTCGTTGTGACTGGAAGGGGCATGCTGGAGCTTCTGGGGTTTTGGTAATATTTTCTTTCTTAACCTAGCAGTTTCTACTAGAGTTTGTCCACTTTGTGAAGATTCACCAATCTGTGAGTTCATCAGCTTTCTCTTCTTTAACTCATGCTATGTAATGAATTGTGTTCCCCTAAATTCATATGTTGAGGCCCTAACCCCGACTGTAATTGTATTTGGAGATGGGACCTTTGGGAGGTAATTAGGGTTAAATCAATTCATAAGGGTGGGACCCTGATCTGATGGGATTAGCACCCTTATAGTAAGTGACCCCAGAGAGCTTGCTCTCATGAGCACAGAGAAATGCAATTTTAAGGTGGCTGTCTGCAAGCCAAGAAGAGAGCCTTCACCAGGTATCAAATCAGCCAGCACCTTGATCTCGGATTTCCCAGACTCCAGAACCCTGAAAAAAAAAAAAAGTCTCTAAGCCACCCAGTCTATGGTATTTCCTGTGGTACCTCAAGCTGACTAAGACAGTTCAGAAGCTCCAGGAGGATTAAAACTATTTTTAAAATCTTTTATTTCCTGTAAGTATCATTGTGCCTGTCTAAAGGTAGGCTTCTGAGAGATATTTAAATACCTTTCTTTCAACATTCTCTTTCAGTGGAAACAAAAATCTCACATTTTTTCTTTAGTTTGTTTTGTAAAAATGAAACATCATTTTATCTAACATATACAAACATTACAATAAGTAACACTGAATATACTTTTTCAAATATGCCCTCTTGTAGTTTCACTGCATCCTCTTGCAGTTACCCACCCTCCACTCTTCTGGATGCTGGTACCACTGGTTTACAATCCTTTGTAGAGTGATTCACCTCACCTTCCAAAGCAGTATTACAACTTGGGTAGATCTGCACAGATTCGAATCATAATTGAAAAGCAATGTGTGTTCCTAGTGCTGTATAGAACACATTTTTCTGTGGACCAATCTGAGATTCATGTATGTAATCTAGGTGGTATATAAAGATATTACTGTATACGATTATGGATTATTGCAAAATTCAATTCCACATTCTTCTGAGGAATTCTGTAATCTACAATCTATTATAGTCAGTATGTTTTTGGTTTTAGTTCAATAATGGGTATCAAATATTGCAGCTCCTTCTAATATATGTCTTTTATTCACTCATTTTAAGGTTTTCAGTCTTATCTAATTCTTTCTTGCTTACCTGTTTTTAGTCATTTTGAACAGTACTGCTCACGAATGTATACTCAGATATGGAATATATTTATATTTCTCATTTTAATTCTTTCAAATACTACCCCTTCCACCCCACCAAATAAGAAAAATAGAAACTACTCAAAGCAAGACCACAGTTCTATAAGTACAAACATATATATTAAAATACAAGGACTTCAAAGTATAATACTATAGTACTTTGCATTTATGTAGCACTTTGCTTTTCAAAGAGTTTCACATAATTTATCTTATTGTATCTGCATATAAATTTTATTGTTATATTTTTTGAAGCATTATATGAAAACATAAAATCACTTTTTAAAATATCCATGTTTCATTCTGTTTCTACATTAGCAGTCTTAGTACATCAACATCTTGATCAGTTATCTGCTGTTCTTCCTTGCAAACATTTTATTTCAAAACCACTGTGTTAAGAAGCAATTGTAAATATAGCATGCCCTTCTCCCGAGTTATTTCATACTTAATTTGGTGTCTTGATTGCATATTTTGTCTTTTCTGGCATTTTCCTCACAATAGTGTTAATCCTGCTTTTAAAATAATCACAGTGTCTATTCTAAGTCTTAATTGATTACTACCTTATTGATCACAGCTAATTCTTCATCTTCTGTTGTTAACTAGTTTTAAATCCTTTCCTTATATTCAATCATCTTCAATTGTAGATTTCCAATATCTTTAAACCTTAACCCTCCAAACCTCTCACCCTTGAGCAGTGACCTCATGCGAAGTGATTTTGCATCTCTCCTTTCTTTTTCCACATTGTGACCTTTGGCAAGGTTTTACCCTGAAACGTCCTATCTTCTTTGAGCAGCATTGACAATTTCTGCTACAAGATTGAATCTCCTCCACAATGATTTCAGTTGCTGCCTTTCAATTGTTCAGGCTTACCATTCCATAAAGCAATAAAAAAGGAAAAAAAGAAACTCTCCACAGAGATATCCCACATCCAGGTGGTAGCAGAAACATAATTAATGCATAAAAGACAAAAGACTAAGATTGCTTGATGAAACTGTCAGTTTCTAAGAAATCTCCTAAAATTTTCTGTGCTAAACCATCATAAACATTTACTGAGCATTCTAGTACGGGTGTTACTGATAAGCACATTACAGTCTCTTTGTAAATTTGGTTTGCAGATTATTCTTTAAAATATTTATATAGAACATAATAGCCATTTTTCATTCCCATTATATTTTCTTTTTTTCTTATTCACTCTAAACCACTTATTTTTATTAATTATGGAAATTAACTTCTTGTATTTATTTTGCTTCTGAGTATTGTTTTCTCTGATATCGTCACTGTGATTCTATTGCTGCAATAGTTGTAGATGATGGACTTATTATTAACATTCATAAATTCATTTTTTAAATTCATTATGAGCTACCTGGTATTAAATTGGCCTTTGTTTTCAATCAGGAAATCTATTATATATACACACATAGTAGAGGGCTTCAGGGGCTTTTTTACATAAATTTTTACATTGAATCTTTTGCGCCAGGGCACAATAGCCTAGTAAATTCCAAGACAAGAAGTTGGTTAGACCAGAGGGTTGTAAAGAATATGCCAATGTGGAACATAAACGCAGACATAATTAGGTAGTCAGTTGGCTTAAAGTGGGCATGAAATCACCATGGATCTAGGTAGACAAACAAAATCCAGAGTCCAAGTGATTAGCAGTAGGGTTTTCAGTTAGATTAGTGACTTACCAAGAAGTACTTTGGTTGAAGTGACTAAAATCCTACTCAATCTAATTATTTCTTTTAAAAAGCTGAGGTAAATATGTTACTGGCTTCAGAATTGTAGAACCAGAAGTTCAAGTAATGTCTTCAGTTTTCCCACCTCTAATTGGTGGGCAAGAAGGCACTGGCAATCCGAGAACCACATTTGATCAGTTTAGCAACTTCAGAATTAAAGAGAAACTCTCCAGAGAGCTCAGACTAATACAAGAAGTCTTCAAAATGTTCATAAAAAGATGAGTATTATCTTTTAACCATTTTTTCCTTAAACTTTTTGAAGTACCTTGTATGTTTCACTGAGCATTCTTGCTTTGCACATCCTGAATCATGGGCCTGTTGCTGAAAAAAGCTCAGTGCGTATGGTGTGAATAAAGCAATGCCAACCCTACCTCAACCTTATAAAATGTCCTCGCCCAAGGAATGCATAGCTCTGTTAGTAGGAGAGGGTAGGGGAGCTGGGCTGGGGAAATCAGCAGATATGCAGTACCTCTGGCCAAATCTGAGATGGTTCCAAGTTAGAAAGCTAGAAAAAGTAGGAAACAAACATAAACGTATATAACTACCAGTGGATGGCAGAGAGAAAGAAACACTGGCTGAAGGACCAGAACTGAAACAAGAAGGGCCTGGTTAATATCTCCAGAATCCTAGGAGAGAAGCATTGTGTTAGAGGGGTCAGGACCTTGGCAGAAGTCTGTGCAGTGGATATGGAAACCAGCCGAAACACTGACAGCAGTAAGGAGTCAATATCTTTGGAGGCATGGGCTCCTTATGCACTTTCTTCTCAAGGCCTGAGTTAAAATACACAAGTTGAAATAGAGTATAGGTGGGATCAAACTCACAGACCAAGCCAATAGGAGCACATTCCTGGAATTGAGGAACAGAATCACAAACCTCCTTATAATATGTATCCTCCTTTCAAATATGTTGGTCACTATCAGGGAATTAGAGGGACTTGTCAGATAAACAAATATTGTACTATTGTTCAAAATAAATACTAGTATTCTTTTTCTTTTCTTTTTCCTCCCCCAGTTGGTGTTTGAAACAGAGAAATTTGTTCTGTAGGAATCTTATATATCCCCACATAGATAAGAAACCTATCTTTTTGCATCAACTTCTAGATGTTATTTTTAGACTTTGTTTCTTCATTACTTCCTCTTATTCCTGTTTTTCTAAGCAACACTAATTATCACAGCTCTACTAATCACTGGTTGAGTGCCTTTAATCATTACTAAAGTTCTCCAGCTATCAGTCGCCTAATCTATAAAATAGAAATGATGACTGGTGGTTATCTCATAAAGTTGCCTTGAGGGTTTAAGAAGCTGATCCAGGTAAAACACTCTGCACAGAGCTTGGTTCTTAGCAAACACACACCCAATTTCTTTGCTACATAGAAAAGGGTGACAAAATAACCCAGGACCTGTAGAGATTCACATGGTTGATACAGAGCTGGAAATGCAGTATATTGAACTGAAATCACGTGAAGATAGAGTCTCAGCTGAACACAAAATTCTGATAAATTGATAGGTTGGTGATTCCAGAGTTATCTATTTATTTTCACGAGTTCATAAATAAGGGAAGCCTTATCCTTTGGATAAGAATCTCAGAGAAAAATGCGAGAAAGAAGAGTCAGGTGTTGCAGGGCGGTGATTTTTTCACTGGGCCCTATGTTCTGGGCCTAAGTCTGTGGAAGATGATATAGTTAAAAAGGAGGTTTCTTCGAGGGGCTTTATGAGAACTGATGCACAGACAATGTTATTTCTAGGGCCTAGCAGACAAAAATACAACACAGACTTTAAGAGATGAGCTTTCTACTAATTTTTTTTTCATGATATGCAATATGGTTGAAAATCAAAGGGTGTTTGTTACTATGAAGATTCAGAAGCATGGAGAGTGTTAGGAGAGCACAGTCTCGGGCATCAGAGTGTGTTCCACATTTGGTCCCAATCCGTTAAGTATTGGTACAAAGACCAAGAGTAAGCATTTAGAAACTTTGATAGCAATTTGACATTGCTGTGATATATTCAAGAATATGCTATTTTTCTAGAAATTTATTTTTTATTTTATTTTTACAAAGGTATTGGCTTCGTGTCAAATTAGGGGAGAAAATTGTTTCTCCAGCACAGTAATTTGGGGAGACCTCCTCTAGGGAATGTTCTGTGTTACTGGAGATCACTGTCAGCCCTGACAGGGCAAGTCACCTCGCTCAACAGGGTTTCTGGTAGTGAACATCAAAGAAAAACTGAAATGGAAAATCTTGAATGAATTTGTCCCAGAACATATGTGTACTTAACACAAAGGTTTTAATGACTTACTTTGTACAAATATAAGTAAAATGCATATCTGTCTTCACTGTATATAAGATATCTAGTAGACCTCCAGAAAGAACTGGATAAAATTTTGAGCTGGGAGCTGAGGTCCTGCATCAGAAGTTGGGGGACAGTGAGTAAATAAAATTTGTGTTATTAATATTACTGTAGAATCATTTATTCTAGCCTAGAAATTTTGTGATTAACATATTTTTATATATGGAAATGAATATGTGTAATAAAACTATAAGCAACAGTTAAAATGATTGTCACAGGTGAAAAAAAAAATAAAAGGTAGCTGCTTGGTCATTCCAATAAATTATAGACCAAAGCATAATCTAAGCAGGCCCAAAGTAGAGTTTGAATAGAAGGAAATCAGTGTGGTTGAAAAAGGACATCAGGAAAGAGCTCTGGTATACTTGTCTGAGAAAATCAACCACATCTGTGAAAAGAAATCAAGAACCAGAAATAATTTGCAGATTTTTTATCAGCTAACTCTGTCCATGTACACAAGGAAGTAGATTGCAACTAGAGGGATATTAGAGGTTTTCAAAAGCTAGAGAAAAAAAATTCTGGGTGAGAGGTAGGCACGACTCAGGAACTTACACTATAGTCTCCAAAATAGAGGATATGCAAATCTTAAACACTGAGATAAATCTCTTCCCACATGAGGTGGTAATTTCATAGGAATACTGAGTGCTTTTACAGTAAAGAAAGAAAATAAACAAATTCTGACTTGGTGGAGTGCAAGAGCTTCTTTGTTTGATGGCAGATTATGTGAGCCTTGAAGGATTAAAGAAAATATTTTCAATATACTCAATTGGATTGGCGGGACAAAGAGTGTTCCATACTCTACTTGCCTTGCAACCTTCAGTGAGTTACAACTCTGTTTAACAATTCCCTTATTTCTAGGGAATTAGGATAGCAATGATTTTATAGGTTTAATTACAGAAAGAGTGGAATTTATAGTGAGAAAGTGAAAATCGGTCCTACTGATTATCAGTCACATGTTCCTAACAGAACATTACTGATATTTGCAATGAGATATGATGATGTCAAGACAACAAGATGTTTTCAACAGGACGCACATAAGGGCACTCTTAGCTGCACAAAAACTAAAACTCTCTCATCTGAGTGACTGCTGCTTTTTACTTTGTTCCACCTTCCTGAAAAAAAGATTACGTATATTTCCAGTTGCTGGACTGGTCCCCACAATTCTAATCACTCCTGAGTATCAACCAGCACAAACATACCCCTATTTAACAAACCTCTTTTTATCCTTCTCACTGAGATGCACCCAAGGTATTTAGAAGTGCATTTTCCCCTTCCTGCAGCAAGCAAAATAGACTTTTTCTTTTTTCTTTCTTTTTTAAAATCTTTTTGACTACAGGAGTGTGCTTGGTGGCCTTCAGTGGTATTTAACAATGCAAGTAGCTTACAATACAGAATGCAATGAATAGAAATACTGCAATGCTGCCGTACTGCCATGTAAGAAAGACAAGTATTCTTCTATTTTACAGTGGAGGAAACTAAGGTTGAGTTGGTAAAGCAGCTTTCTTCAGGACACAGAGTATCACGGTAAGTGTTAAACTTGAGGATTAACCAAGTATCCAAATCTTGTGTTTGACTTTTTTTTTTAGATTTTATTTATTCTTTGAAACATAATTGACAGTTCATGTCTGTGAGGTACACATTGAATATCAATACCTGTGTGCATTGTGTGTTGCTCAAATCAGGATAATTAGCATATTCGGCATTATCTAATATAATCATTTTTGTGTCCCTTTACCAGTTTCTGGCTAAACCTTCCTCCCTCTTCCTCTTTCCCACCTCTGGTAACCTCAGTTCTGTTCTCTTCTTTTGAAAGTTCAATGTATTATTGTGATTGTTGTATCTTTCTTTCATTTTTATTTTAATTATTTATTTATTTGTATTTTTTAGCTCCCACTTTTGAAGACATGCAGTATTTCTCTTTCTGTACCCTACTTATTTCACCTAACATAATTTTCTTTTTCTTAATTGAAGCATAATTGATTGCACATATTATGGGGGTACACCATTGACTACCATCACCTGTGTACAACATGAATTGATCGAATCTATATTATTAGAATGTTCATTATTACAAATCATAATTATTTTTTATGATCCTTACCCAGTCTCTTCCCAACCCACCTCTCCCTCCCCCCTCCACCTCTAGTAACAATAGATTTGTTTTTTTGAAACTTCTGAAAGATCAACATATTATTGTGGTCTTTTCTTTCTTTCTTTTATTCTTTCTTTCTTTCATTCTTTCTTCCTTTCCTTCCTTCCTTCCTTCTTTCTTAGCACACACTTATGAGTAAGGATGTGAGGTATTTCTTTTCCTGTGCCTACCTGATTTCACTTAACATAATTTTTTCCAAGCTCATTCACGTTAATGGATGAGCAGTATTCCATTGTGTATATATACTACATTTTCTATACTCATTCATCCACTGACGAACATTTAGGTAGATTCCATATCTTGGCTATCATGAATAATGCTGCATTGAACACAGGAGTGTGGATATCTATTCAACATATTGATTTCATATCCTTGGAATATACACCAAGTAGTGGGATTGGTAGATCAAATGGTAGTTCTATTTTTAATTTTTTTGAGGAAACTCCATACCATTTTCCAAAATGAGTGTACATTCCCACCAACAGTGTGCAGGCATTTCCCTTTCTCCACATCCTTGCCAATATTTGTTACATTTTGTCTTTTTGATAAAAACAGGTGTACGATGATATCTCATTGTGGTTTTAATTTGTATTTCCATGATGATTAGTGGGCATTTTTTCATATACCTGTTGGCCATTTGTATTTCTTCTTTTGAAAAATGTCTATTTAGTTCCCTTACCCATTTTTAATTGAATTATTTGTATTCTTGCCTTTTTAAAAATTGAAACATGGTTGATGGTACATATCTGTGGGGTACAGAGTTGAATATCAATACCTTTGTGCAATACGTGATGCTCAAATCCTGATAATTAGCATATTCAACATTATGCAATGTAATCATTTTTCATAGCCCTTTATCAATTCCTTTCTTACCTCCCACCCCCATGCCCACCTCTGGTAACCTCAGTTCCGCTTTCTCCTTCTGAAAGTTCAATATATCATTGTGATTGTTCTATTTTGAGTTGTGTGAGTTCCTTGTGTATTTCGGATATTAACTCCTTATCAGATATATGGTTTGTAAATATTTTATCACAGTTTGTAAGTTGTCAACTTTACTCCATTGTTTCCTTTGCTGTGAAGAAGGTTTTTATGATATCAGTCATATTTTAATATTTCATTAATTATTCTTTGTCTCTGAATTTTACTTTTTAAATAACCTCCTATTCTTATTTCATAAATTCAATATCTTCTCTTATTTCTTAGAGTTTATTTCTTCAAAGTCCATCTGTTTCATTTATTATGAAATTGCTTACATTTTCCTGAACCTTGTAAGACCGTGTACTTTCTGGCTATCTTTTTCCTCTCCGACCTCTTCTACTGCATTTCTCTGTGCTTACTGCATTTCATCCAGACTGGCTTCCTCAGTGTTCCTTGAACCCTCCAGGCACTTGCCTTTTCCTCTTCCCTTAGATGTCCTCATGACTTCCTCCCTCATCTTCATTAAGTCCTTACTCAAATGTTACATTCTCACAGAGGTTTTTCAAAACAACCCTATTTAAAACTGCACTCTCCATCTTGCCAGTTTTTCTTCTCTGCTTTATTTTTCTCTGTAACGCTTTTTGTTTTTTACTTATTTATTTTATTTATTGCTTGATTATCTCCAGTAGAATTCAAGGTCTATTAGAGTGGGTTTTTCTTTTTCTTTTTGTCTCTCTTTTTTACTGCTAAATCTCCAGCTCGTACAGCTTTTTTGGAAAATTTCAGGACTCATGAAATATTTTTTAATGGATCTTAAAATTATGTCTGTATCCATCCAATGAATAGTAGGAAAACTCTAAGTTAAAACAAAGAAAGCTGTTTTGCTGATAAAACCTGCAAAACCTTATGGAGAATAATCAGTCCTTCCTTGAGATTCCTTAAACAGGTGTAGCATGTATTCTTTCCAGTGATAACATTTTCTGGCTCCAATGTTTATTTATTTTGATTCCTACCTTCCAACACCAACTTTTTGCAGTCAATCTCCAAAATACAGTGTGTTCTGACCTGGAATAGTGTTTAGTATTTGTTGTTTAGATGGCCAGTATTGAGATTAGCAAAATATTGTTGCTTTATCCTTTAATTCTTTCTGCCCTTTACATAACTTTAATCATTAAACTTTTTCTTCTTTTTCTTTTTGTCTTACAGTTCTTTCTCAGTTATTCAATCTGCATTCATAAGTACTTATTCTTCAACAAATTCTGAGTTAGAAATTGAGTTTGGAGGTGGGGGAATAAAGATACAGAAACATATAATATAGATATAATGTGTATTTCCTCTCTACACTTAGAGTGTTTTTGAAACGATCAGCCTAACTTCTCTGTAAATCTCTAGGGTAATTTCATTATGCTGTTACTTTGTATATTTGATTTTATTAATCTGTTTTATTATAACTGTAGACAATTGAGTTAAATATTTCCTTTTGCATATGTGTTACAAAAAAACAGTATTCTTTGTCATATAATACTCATCCTTCATTGTTTACACCTGAGGTGTCGAGTAGGACAAAACTACAACATGTACAAAGGTCATGTGGCACGAGAGCAATGGTACATTTGTGGAATTGAGAAAAGACCACTGTAACGTAAACTGTGGCATGCAAGCCTAATCTCCCTTCAAGGGAGCCTACCCCTGTCAGCCTCTTTAGAGATTGCCTCATCTGTAGGAAACCATCTTGCTCAAAGCCAAATCCCTTCCTTGGATGGCCTACATCCAGACTGAATGAGGTATGAATTTGAAGGCTTATCCACTTTTACCCAACTCAGGACCATTCTGAAGGGTCATGGAGTGAGCAAAAGCTGCCAATCAAGATTGCACCATAACTTGAGTTCTCCCTCTGCCCACTCCTTCCTGCTCATTCCTTCCATAGTTGTTGATCTTAAGGACACTCCTTAATAACCATGCTGTGGGCTAAATAGCCTGTCAGGGTCTGCTTGTGGAAACATTCAAGCAATGTCAGTTTTCAAAAGATCTTGTGTCTATTTTCTGCAAATTTTTAACTTAAACTTCAAGGCCCATATCTTTGAAGTGGTGTGGTTTTTAAAAAATCACTGCATTATAATTGTTTTCCTCTCCTTTATATTAATGATAATATTCATGGTTAGTAGTCTTATTTTACATTCTTTCAATATATTATTTCCAAAGGTTTCTAAAAAATATGTTCTTTGCCTTATTCATCTTCATTGAAAAATTACTGAAGACTAGCACAATACTAAATGCTATGAATACCAAAATCAGTAACTGGCTCTTTCCTCAAAAAGTTCATAATTCTCTGCAATTAAACCAATAAGTAAACTGAAAATTGTAATAATAAAATGTGATACAGAAATGCACAGAAGGCTTCAGAAATATTCAGATGAGAGATATAACATGAACTGAGAAGTAGGAGATATATCAGAAAAAGCTTTGTGAGGAAAAGATGCTTAATTTAAATACTTAAGCATTAGAAATATTGGGCAGATTTCATTACTCAGGGTAGGTTGGGCTGTGCTGTGTAACAAATAAAGTGACTCAACACAATAAAGGTGTTACATGGGTGATGGCTTCAGGGTGACTCTCCTCTCAAGAACCTGGTTTCCTTTAGTAATGCAGCCTCATCAGCTCAGCATCCTTCCATTCCATTTGTGCAAGTGGGGAGAGCGGCTGGCAAGAGGGGGCAATGTGTTTTCACCTAGCTCTGAAAGTTGTGTACATCACTTTGACCAAAATTCTTTGTCCAAATTAGTCACTTGATCTTATCCTCACGCAACTGAGGCTGAGAAATACTGGCAAGGAAGGGGAAATGGAATTTGAGAAGTGAATAGCCAGCCTCTGCAACACAGTGTAAAAATGAACAGTGTTTCAGATGGAAGTAAAAGCATGTGCAAACACACAGAGTTAAGAGGCAGTGTGGAACATATGATGTACATTACATATGTCATAAAGTGAGGTAAGGGGGGGCAGGGAATGAGGATAAAGAGGTAACCTAGGATCAGGTCATAAAGGGGGTTGTTTGACATAGTAAAGGGATTTGCCCTTACCCTAGACAAGATTTGCCATTAATATGTTTTAAGCAAGATAGTGGTATGATTAGAATTCTAGTTAGTAACATTGTTCCATACCTCGTTGATGACAGAATGGGGGAAGAAGACAGAACAGGGTAGCAAGCCTGGAGGCAGGGAGGCTAATAACAGTATATAATATGCTTACTATCCTCTGGGCTTTATATATTGTTACCTGACATTAAATATGCAACTGAATAGTTATTTGTTTTTTAACAGACCCATCAAATGGTCCTGTGATTTGCACTTTACATATAGATAAGACGTAGAGCTTCTTTACATTATAATTCATGCTTTCTTTCCTTGGAATACTTTGTTTCATACTGCACTCTCTATCAGTTACGTTTAAGTTCAACTTTACAAAACAGAATCTTAAGTAACAGTGACCTAAATAATAGACATGTATATTTCTTCCTAATGTGAAACAATCCTATAGATTATTACATCACTGGCATGATGGTTTTATGGGCATTGGGGGCCTGGGATTCTTTCCAGCTCACTGCTTTGCCATCATGATCCAAGATGGCTTTAGAGTTTCAGTCAATACATCTGTGTTTTCAAGCAATAGAAAACAAAACAAGGGCCAAAAAGGAGTATGACTCTATTCTTGCAAGGAGACTTCTTAGAAATTTCATATCACATACGCATTTGTACCTCAGTGACCAGACTTACTCACATGACCACACATAGTTGAAAGGGAAGTTGTTCCCTTACTTGTGTGGCAAAGTACCCAGTTAAAATCAAAATTATTTTAATTTGCTAGAGAATTGAAAAAAGGATATTTAATAGGCAACCAGAAGTCTCTACCACTACCTTTTCAAGTCACTGTCATTATTTTTTAAGTTTATTTTACTCACTACTGCTATTATAGTGTCCTTTTATGAAGATTCACATCCCATTTATCATTTTACAAGGAAATACAAATTTTAGGAAAGAGAACATTCCCCCAGCTTTGTGCTTCCATGTGCAGAGCTCTCTCCATGTGGCCTCTCTTCACACCATTCTTCCCATTCTTTTGTTAAGAAGTGAATTGCTAATTGGTGGTTGGCAAAAGTATGACACTCATTGTCCAGATTTCTATTTTTGGATAGAGCTAACCTAAAAAGAAAATAAAAACCCTGGAGATTAGCTCTCATTTCTCTCATCTCTGCCTGAGACTAGTGTGAGGCAAAGATCTTGTGTGAGTCTGTTCTTCAAATCTTGAGTGTGTTATCTCATGGTCTAGACTTACAGATTGGTTTAATGGTGGTGGAAACATTTGCAAAAACATTGGGTCACAGATCTAAAACCACATTCTTTAATCATATTTTGTTAAAATCAAAGCTAGTATTTTGATCTTTTGCTTTCGTTTTTCAGTAGGTTGTAACTTCAGGAAGAGAATAGACATAGGATTTATTAGCTCTCTAATTCCCTATCATCCTAGAGAGTCTGTCTAGAGATTCCGAAAACCATAGCCTCTAGGAGTCAGGTAAAGAATGCAATGAATGAAGTTACCCATGAAAGAAGATAGACATGCTAGAGTGGAAGGCAGTTCTTCAGCTCTAGTTGATGATTGCTAGGTAGAATTTTTTTGATATATATTTTAAATTTATTTACTTATTAATCCGTATTTTTTTACATTCTAAGATGTTGTTGCAGAGCAGTTTTGGGGGAGGGGGATAGGGGAAGGAGGAAGGAAATAGGGTGGGAGGAATAGGAAGGCAGGAAAGCTTGGCTGAAGCCTGCAGCAACCCCCTCATTCCAGCAGGGGAGACCAGGGTGCTTCCTGCAGTGGCCCACACTGGGCTGGTTGCAGTTGTCAGGAGAGTGTGGCTGAGGCGTTGGCCCCCCATTGCCTAGGTAGAAATTCTGATTTACAGTTGTAAGATTTTCAGTTTTGGGGGAGAAACTAGAAAAGTAGATTTTCATATTAAATCACTTTTTAAAAAAAGTATTGACTAAATTTAATAATCAAAGAAAAACTATGTGTACAAAACAAAACCTGTATGTAGATACCTAAGATGCCAGTTTATTCTAGAATTCTATCATTACCTGAAAATCTCAGAGTATTGGTTCAAGCAGGGCAAGTTATTATTCTCTTAGGATCACGGGTTCATATAATCGTGTCTGGCCACCTTAGATGGAGAATAAAATATGACTTTAGAGAGAAAGTCCCCTAGCAATATGAAGGAATCCATGGCTGAAAGTGAGGGCTACTTAGTGCTGCCTATATTTAAAGACACACACTGGCTGGAAAAATGATTTGCCTTTGAAGAGGTGTTTTTTATTTTTGTTTTTGTTTTCTCTTTTAATGATATCTTCCCTTTGTTTGGAAGTAGTGACTACATTTCATACAATTATAACCAAGAAAATGTTGATTTATACAAACATCATCAAAAGCTTGCTTACCACAGATGTTCAGGAGGTAAAGAGGTAATAAGAACATTCTTACAGATAAAACAGCTAGACTTATTTCAGAGGCATAATAGGACTTTAAAAATAGAAACTAGCTAAGGTATTGTCATAAGGAACGTTACTAAGACTCTGCTGTGGCATTGACAACTCACCAGAGCAAAAGAAGGGGATTTTTGGCTGTTCCCCTCCCCTTCCCAACACACATTTCTTCTTTCTAACAGAAAGAGTGTATTTCCCAAGAGTCAATGCATATTTTAAAAATTTCACCACACATTCATGCATCAGTGTCTTTTTTTTCAATGTCAGGACACAGGGCTAAGTTTATTTTTTCAAATAATGGAGGTCAGAGATAAGCCATTGAGGTTGCAACCTTGTTCTGGGAGGAATGCTCACATTTCATTACCAGGTGATTTCAGTTAGCAAAGTTCCAAATCCAGGATTTCATATAAAATCTACAATATCAATTTTACTCTATTTTTTGTATTTCTTTCTTTATGTTGTACATGCACAATACTGAATTGTTGAAGTCTTTTTTTTAAGTAAATATGTGAAAGTCAGTCTATGTAGCACACAATTAAATAGAAGCTTAACCATTTTAGTTTGAATTGTATAGAAAACTAATGTTATTCTAGAACCAAACATGTTATCATTGTTTATCAAATTAAGTTCATTATGTCATTGCTGATACATTTATTTTTCAACTTTCAACTTATCCAATCAGACCTATCAGAAACAGTACTATCAACAAATACATAACATTTCCTATTGTTCCTATTTCACTAATGAGCATTTACCTTTGAATTATTCTTATTCCTAAATCTTATGAGTGGCATCGGAATAATTAAGTTGTCTGGTCTGTTATCTTTAAGATTATGCTTCTGTTTTTATGTGTCACCTGACAATTAAAGACTAGTATGACAATCACTGAAAGGCTTCTTTATGCTGAAAAAAAGTAAAGGACTCCATTACTATCTTGAGCAGGACATTCATGTGCATGTCCTCCTGAGGTATGGCATTTTGAGGAAATTCAGGTGCCCTATGCTATAGTACAGGCAGTAAGGTCAATTTCCCTGCAAGGGAAAGGTCAATCATCACATATGGTTAGTTGCAACCAAGATACTAAACGGAGTAGGTTCAGGATGTGTTCTGCTAGGTTAAACTATCTAATTGATGGGTGGTTGAGTATGTTGATATGACTTTCTTTATGATCAAATAGCAAGATAAAGACAGATTCAGAGACTAACAACACATCTCCTTTTCCTGTTCCCAAATTAGTTTTTCTAAATTATTATGCATTAGTTCAGCCAGCTACTTCTCTGTTGTATACATTTGCGTGATAATAAACTATAATCTCTGCCTTTTATAGTGAAGAAGAATTTCAAATTGTCCACTACAAAAAGGCAAAATGGTCAAAGCTAAGGAGCTCAAAGACAATGATAGACAGATGCAATTTTCAAGAATTTTCCTGTTTGGAAAGAACACAGGCAGATGTTACAGGGCTTGCAAAGGCTAATATTCCAAGGCAAGAAGACAGTTTGTCTTATTCCTCATGTTCTGCACTGCCCTTTCTGAACAAAGATTTCTTGCACAGGTTATGTATCTTTTTTGTTCAGGTCAGACTTTAGAGTGCTTGTGGCATTAATTTAATAGTAAGGGAACACGCTGGAATTTTCTAATGCTATTCACCTCTAAAAAAAGGCAATGCATCACAGTTTAGAGCCTTTATGGCACCGTCTTATTTGGTCAGATAGCCATTGTATAAAGAACACATTGACACTCTTTGATATCAAAGCTGTCAAGATAGTCTTTTTGAGTCATCTTCACATGGGAAAAATGAAGTTAAAAGTTGTACAATTATTTTAAAATTTTAAAACATAAAACATTTTCTTTTCTTTAGATATCAAGATTTTTATCAAATTGTATCAACATATTTTTTAAATTTTAAATACTCAAATGGAGGTTAAATTCTCTATGTATAGAAACAAAATTATAGATTTAAATATACAATATGACATGGAGGTGCAAAACTGTGAATTTTATTTAAGTGAACCCAACTTGTACATGAAATCCCCCACTATAGCTCAATATTTAGGAATTCCAGATTTAAACTTAGTCACTGCCCGGTTTAAAAAAAAATTTCTTTTAAGTTTGTCTAGACCATTAAGAGTTTTCCTTTTCTACGTTTTTTTTCTTCACTGCTCCTAATCTAAGCACAGGATAATAGACGGTGTCACTGAAGATTTGAGAGCAGATATCTCTGCCCCATTTCTTTCCCCTAGGCCCTCACAGTTAAATCCTTACTGGCCTCTGCGAAGTAACAGGCCTTCTGCTAGCTGCAGGGTGTTTGCTGGAATTCCCTGTTAATGTCCCCAGTTTCTCACATGGTCTTCACCTGCAAGGAGCACACTGTGCCTTCCTTGTCCGGAAACCACACTCCCTCTCATCTCTCCCAGTACAATTGAATCCCTCAAGATTTTTTGAAAATTCTAGATCTTCCCTATTGCCTCATGAGGAATTCTGGAAGCTAATGTGTGTAAAGTCTGTCTCAAGCATTTCTTTATCTAAATACATCATGCTACTGTTTTTATTCTACTCCATCCTCTTCATTTTGGCAAATGATAACCTATGAGGCAATTCCTCCCAGAGTTTCAAAACAGGAAATTATCACAAACTATCTCTGTTTTGATTGCCCCCCTAAATTTATTTGAGATTTATACCATTTTACTCTTCCCCTGGGCCTTAGGTTTATAGCGACTAAAGTACTAGATCCTTTTTCAATGACTCCAGCAGTGTTTTAACCACATCTTATCCACTACATAGTTGTTAGCTACTCCTTTAACAGTCTTTAAAGGGCTTTTCTCCTTCCTGGGCTTAGTCTGTATTTTAGAAATGATCTCTTTATTTTATGCTACCTATATCTTCTTCCTAACAAAATAAATGTCATTGATCTAATGGGTAGACAGCCTCAGTAAGTAAGGCAGCAGAGATAATGTCAAGAAATCAAAGGCTCAGACAAAACAAAACCCTTGTACTACATCTCCAAATAACCGCTTGCTTGGAAGTGGAAGGACACTTGTGAGTACGGATATTCTTTGTAACAATTCAGAGGTTTATAAGGATGGGAGGTTAGAATGTAACAGGGTAAAATCTGGTTAAGCACATGGTTGGCTATAAAGTCATCAGAGTCACCTGACAGAGTGTTATATGGGGAGTTGTCTGAAGCCTCTGGAACAAAGGCCATGGATGGCATTTCTGTAAGGAGACAAGCGAACTTTCATTACTCCAGCCAAGAGACAGGCTGAGATTAACCAGGACAAGAAAGACATCTCAACCAAAGGCCAGTGAATTTACCCCTTCCTGCATGCCAGGAAAACACATAAACCATCTAAGAAATTGGCCATGTAAGCTTGATGATTAGGGCAGGAGTTGTGGGAATAAAAAAAAAAATGGTAGTTACAGCAAGTCTTAGGCTTTTTCCTGTTTGTTTTGTCTTTATGAGACTTAATTTTAATACAGAAAAGACAAACTACCTTCTTTAAAAGCAGGATTGAGTCTTGTCAGCCCAGCACCCATCAAGTGAAATGGAGGCTTTGGAATCTATTGAGGTAAATTATAGAATTTAAAGTCATAATTTGCATATTTAAGATATAATACATACATCTTATACCTATTTAAAACAGTCAAAGCTTGGTATATTAACATAAATTCTAAGGATTCTGTCAAAGCAGTCAGTACATTAGGTCATAGAAACATGGATTCTTCTTGCAGAGCTGGAGGACCCCTAGAGATAACTGTTTGAAGAGTCCTGGCCTCTCCCTTTTGACTTTTCTCCTCATAGATCCTATAATTTAAAATAAATACTCGGCTAAATAAGTAATAGAAGGCATAGATATATTCCAAGTAAATGAACACTGAAAATAGACAATGAGTTCTAGGGAGCTCTGTAGAGATCCAGGACCCCTATTTTAGAATCACTGATCTGAAGGCCTGCTTCCATGGAGTTCCTTCACCTGAACCGACCTCCCGCTGCCGTTTCCATCTTTGACTAACTGTGGACCATATTTGGATCTAAGCCTCTTTTCTTAGATTTTTCTCTCCCAAAACCAATTGCTTAAGGCATTCGTGTATATAACAAAGTTACTGGAAATTTTCAGAGGAGCTTTAATCATAAATATTCAAACTTCTTAATATTAAAGAGCAGACTTCTTTGCTCTTAAAAATTCTTTTGGGCACAAATCACTGGTAATTTCTCAGTGATAAATTTTCTCTTCAGACTCCAGCCACATAATTTGTTTAGTTCATTTTCACTCTCCCTTCTCCTCAATTGTTGTTTCCGCTGATATTTTGTGCTTTGTTTTTATTGTGAGCTCACGTTATTCATGACATTTTACAGAATCATGTGAGAACCAGGTTTTAAATGTGCCCTTCCCAAGATTATATTCTTGTGGATGGTGCTGAGGGGGCCATCAACCCATGACCATTTTAAATTCAATCTTAAAAATATATATATATTTAAACCTTCCACTCAAATGCAGGCTGAGCTAGCCAATTTCCTTTGCTATCTACTTTTGTGGGAAAGATAATTTTCTGGTTCACCCTTTCAATTTAAAGGCTTTGACCTTTTCGCAGACATCTTTATTCCAACTCCTCACAGCTCACAGTACATGGGTTCAAGGCCATGTGTCCTTTTCCACATGTGTCCTTATAACCCAAGCTTCTGAATTATAGGAATTGGCACACTCCCTTAGGGTAATGTGGTGGTTAATTTTAGTTGTCAACTTGATTAGATTAAGTAATACCTAGAAACCTTATGAAGTAATCTTTTTGGATGCATCCAGAAAGGTGTTTCCAAAAATATTAGCATGTAAGCTTGAGTGGATTAGGTGGGAAGGATCTGCCCTCAATATGGGAGAGCACCATCTAATCCATGGGGGGCCTGGAAAGAATACAAACCGAGGAAAAGAAAAATCTCTCATTTTACATCGACTGGAGCTGGGGCACACTCTTTTTTCCTGTCTGTGGACATCTGAACTCGAGACTTTTCGGCCTTTGGGTTCCAGGACTTACACCAGCAGCATCTCCAGCTCTCAGACCTTTGGCCTTGGACTGAGAATCACACCACAAGCTTTCCTGGTTCTAAGGCTTCCATACTTGGACTAAGCCAACCTACTAGCATCTAGTTTGCAGATGACCTATCCTGGGACTCCTCAGCCTTCACAATTACATGAGCCAATTCCCTTAATAAATCCTCTCTTGTATATTTATGTATATATCCTATTGGTTCTCTCTGGAGAACCCTGACTAATACAGATAGTTATCAGCTTTAGCACCTGCTTTTAGATGTGGATTCAAGCTCTTTTTTTCAATTTTATTTATATTTATTTTTGTGTGGTACAGTGTGTTGTTTCAATACTTGTATATACTGCACAATGATTCACTGAGGGTAGATATCATAGTACTGTACCCATTAGTCCACCCTTTCTCCTTCCTCCCAGACTCTGGTTATCATTATTCTACTTCTCTACTCTACTTCTGATAACCACTTTATTTTTTTCTTTTTCTTTTTAATTCCACATATGAGTGAGAACAATGTTACTTGTCTTTTTGTGCCTGACTTCACTTACCATGATGGTTTCCAGTTCCATCCATGTTGATGCAAATGGCAGGATTTCATTTCTTTTTATAGCTGAATAGTATTCCATTGTGTATATATACCACAGTTTTTTTTTTTTGTTTGTTTGTTTGCTTGTTTTGTTTTAACCCATTCATTGTTAATGGGTATTTAGGTTGATTCCATCTCTTGGCTTTTATGTCACAATGAACATGGGAGTGTAGGTGTTTTGTTTGTTTGTTTGTTTGTTTTTTGATATATTGATTTCATTTCTTTTCCTTTTTTTTGTGGATATTCTTTCCTTTCTTGACAGCTCAGACATAAATTTAAGACAATTCTATATATTACATATAATATTATATATTTTAGCCAATTTTGTTTTATATTGAATTTGAGAATATCTGGTCAACCGTATTTCCAGAAATGCAAGTATCTCTTTTCTTCTCATGCTTGCTACCAATTTCTGTTCACTTCATAGGCACAGCCATTTGATTATGGAGGCTTAGAAACTTTTATAGCAATTTGACATTGCAGAGATAGCCAAGAATGTGACAAGTTGACTAGTCTTATAATGAAGGGCATAGACTAGTTGTACTGATGGCAAACTCATGCTGGTTCATTGTTTGGCATAAGCTGTGCAATAGGTGCGCATAGAAGAAATAGTATCAGTCCATACAAAATGGGGGAGAGAGGATATAAAAACCTATCCTTTACAAGAGATACTTTGAGAAGGATTGGTCTGAATAATATGTGCATTTTATATATTCAGACAGATTTCACATAGTTTTTTAGAATGTATGACTCATAAGGCCAAATTGTAGATTATATTTTCTGAGTGGCCAATACCTTCAATGTGTAATTGCATACCCACACCTCTAACTTGCATGGCACAGATCACATGAAGCAACAAAGAAAATATTCAAGTTATAAACATAAGTGTCTCACTTGTGTTGGGAACAAAGTACCTGTACTACCATCAGTTGATAATAGATGCTATTACACTAGGTGATGATCACAAAAGCTGTCACCATTTGGTATAGCTTGAGAGCTGATGATCCAGGCTCTGAAACAAGAACACCTAGTTTCAATTTCCTCTTAGTCGTTGTCTGACATTGGGTAAATTACTTAAACTTTGTCTGATTTACTTTCGTTGTCTATAAAATAAAGATTATGGTAGTGATCCCATGTCATAAATTTGTTTGGAAAACAGGTAGTAAATGTTGCCACCATCATTTATGTTACTATCTCATGTACTTGAAGCAGAGAAGAATGCTGTGGCAATCCACGTTTCTATCCATCATACATATTTTTTTGAGTTTTAATAGTGGATGAAGCTTCAAGAAGCGCACTGTATCTTTGCTCACCCCAATTTTCAAATATTCTCTTTTGTCATTATTCTTTCTTTATATTGTAAACATGTATTAAGCACCTTCTAGGTGTCAGGCAGAGTTAAAGGATGTTGCTATGAAGAGAGGAATCAAATACTATTTCTGTCTATAAGATACTTACATTATCATTTGGGCCATCACACATGTAATAAAGATGAGTATTATAAATGTTATGATAAATCCATAAATGAGGCATAGTGGGAAATTAAAAAAGAGAAGCCTCAAAATTCTGCATGGGAGGGTTAGGAAATATTGTACAAATTAGGTGATGTTTCTGCTAATCATTAAAAATGAATGTGTTCTCCAAGAGGACTGGGAAAAATGTAGTGAAGTAAAAGATTTCTTAGGTAGAGCTAATTCCATATAGGTACAGAGGGAAAACTTTCCTTTTAATGAGAGGAAGTTCATGGCAAAAAGAAAACTTAAAATTAGATCAAAAGCCCTGCCTTAATTTTTTACAGGGCAAGAAAAAGATCGATGATTGAACTCAGTATTTCCGCTACATCTTTCTCTTTTTCAGAAAATCTTTGATTCTCTTCAGTCTATTTACTTCACTTTTCTAGGGCCAAAGAAACAATTCAGAAAAAAAATCATAATCAATTTTTTAAATATTGCAAGGTGAAAAGGAGTTGGTTGCTAGCTCAGAGTAGAGAGTGAAGTGGAGAAACCTACCTAGCCAAGGAGAAAAAGGAGAAGGCTGCTGACTGCTCAACAAGAAAGACCAGCCCAGGTCTGTAGCAAGCCAGGGAGTTGCAGAACAAGGGCTCAGGCAACCCCGGAATGCACGGAGGCAGGGGAGAATTTCTGGACATAGTTAAGTGACTGGAAAATGCCAGACTATAGAAATAGTCCTATTCAGTGAAATGAATATTCGTGCAGCAAATTATAAATGTAATATATTGGAATCTACTACTGCATTCCACAATTTAGTTCTGACTTCCTTGCATGTTTTTTCAATAGAAAAAGATAGGAATGATATAAGCTAGAATTTCCACCATTCACTTTACTCTTTTCCAAATAACAGTCTCTTAAAGAAATACATGCAAAAATTCTTTTATTTCTTGTCTATACTACTAAAGCTAAGTATTAGTAAGTATCATCAAGATGAAGTAAAGAGAGAAGGAAAAGCTTGTTAACACAAATGAACTAGTAGTTTCCTTTCTTATGTGTTCTACTAACATTAACTCATCTTTACGTTCAACCTACACACATAAACACATACACTGATATATACACATACACATTTCAACACATATAATGAGAATATTTTAAGCACCCTTGATTAATAGACTACAACCAAGTACCTAATTTAAACTTTTGCCAGGAATTTGGGGGAAAAAATAGGGGACTATTATGGATGATTTCAGCTTTAATTTGTGGAAAATCTCTCTGCTTGTTGTAAGTCACAGGGGAGAATGGAAAAGGGTTTGTCTATGAAAACTGGGTTTTGTGTGACTGACACATACTGCATTTTTAATAACAGACTGAAATGCATTATTCAGACTTCACTGTTGTCCAGCAATTCAGCACTACTGTAGATCTTCATACTTCTAGTGAGTCTGTTGTCTGCAAAAATTCAAAATTCTTTTTATGATCAATACTAGTGGAGAAGATTTTATTTGTTTGCTGAAGTAGAAGGCAGTGAACCAGCACAAGGGGTTATAATATCATATTTCATTGGATCAGATAATTATAAATCACTATTTAGTATGACCGAATGAATATCTGAATATCTACCTATTTTGATTTTGATTTATCCTTTGGCGAGAATAAAACTCACATTTATACAGGAGAAGCATTCTATTTCAGGAAACAATGCATATGTATATATGTTACTTCTTAACCTCACAACAGAGCCTTACATGGTTTCAGAAATTCATGAAGCTCAGGGATGGTAAATTTGAAGATGATATTATTTATTGTCATTTATCTGATAATTAACATAATCTCAACTTTCCAGGATCAAACATATACTACCAGAGCATACTGTTATGATTATGCTAAGAAGCTTAAAGGTTGGAACCGGTTCAATAGCCCCTGCGACTCTAAAATCAGTGCAATCTCAGAATACATGCCTTGTATAGACACAGCTCTTCTACCAGAATGTAACCTGTAAACTGTACAACTTTGGTATTTGATATTTGATATTCTCATCCAAGAGTGACCCCTGTAAATTCATGATCTGG
Source organism: Galeopterus variegatus (assembly GCF_000696425.1). Taxonomy (NCBI): domain Eukaryota; kingdom Metazoa; phylum Chordata; class Mammalia; order Dermoptera; family Cynocephalidae; genus Galeopterus; species Galeopterus variegatus. The sequence continues at coordinate 30,417 of NW_007726463.1, forward strand.
AGTAATTTTTAATCAGAACAATTATACCTATTCTATGGAGTTTCAGGGAAAAATAAGTTAGATAACATGCTAATTTGAATGAAATTGATAATGTACGTCTAGTACGTGGGAATACAACATTGGGAAGTAAATGATCATAGGCTAGTATGAAGAAACTGGTCTCAAAATGTACAAGGGAGAAAAAAATAAAGAGGAATATATAAAGTTCATAAGGGATGCATTTGAATTGGTTAACAGAGGTCCTATAAATTTTTCTTTTTTGTATAGGACACCCTATAACAAAGGATATTTTTTCCAGAAAAATAATTGTCATCAACTCTCCTCTAACTGCTTGCTTTATTCCTGTTTAGAAACCAATATGTAAAGGTGAAGAAGCAGTCAACAGAAGAAAGAACAGAGGAGGAAGCCAAGTAGAGGAACAAGGAGGCAAATATAGAGGGACATAGTGAGGTGGTTAGAGGAGAGAGCAGTAATGTTTAACATGTGCAGTCCATATCTCCTCCCTCCAGTCTTACCACGAAAGAGGTTTAAAAACAAAAGATTCTCAAAATACCAATCCAAGTTTTTTTTCATGTTTAATTCCTATGTATTACTCTGTCTTCTCTTTGCTCACCCCATCCTCCAAAGAATACATGGACACACACAAACACACACACACACGCCTCCCACATTCCCATTCTATGCTCCCAATCTAATCCAATTGAAAAATTTATAGCTGAAATTGAATTTTCTGTCATTAATATGTTTCTTCTGGTTGAGCAAGTTTATATATTTTAGACATAAATAACTAGATATATAATTAAGTAATACCATATATAATTATTAAATAACTATATTATTCATGAAAATTATAACTAGTGTTTATCCCAAGTGATTAAAATGTAGAAAGTAGTAAAAAATAATTTTAAAGTGTTGAAGAAAATAGGCATTATTTTATACCAATGGAATTCAGATATTTTCTCAAATTTTTAACATTTCTAGGATATTGATACCTTTTTTTAGAACATGATGCATTTCTCTAGCAATTTGTCTTTCCATTTCCTATCTCATGATAGTAAACAAAAATTACAGTGTGTAGCAGAGAAGTTACTTGTCCCTGAAATAATAAATGTTTAAATATACTGGGATGAAAGAATGATGTGATTTTTTTTAAAATATCAAGTTGGAAATATTGAGATAAACATGTTAAAGAAAATTAGATAAATTTTATAAGTTAGATTTCCTGTCCATTGTAACTAAATTAATAGCATACCATTCACTGTAATTGTTCCATTGAAGTTTCTAAAGAAAAAAGTCTTTCCCTGTGGGATTTATATATTTTTTTAAATTTTCATAGCTCATAATTAACCTTTTAGCTGCATTTACACAGCATATTAAAGTGTACAATGAAATATTTCAGTAGCAATTTGGAATGTAATTGATTAAGAAAGCTCTTACCAGAGGTTTCTCCTTCTTGATTATAATTTCTACCTCCCCATAATCTGCAAAGTGGAAAAATGAATTCATATAATCTACAATTTACATAACTATAATACAGTATCAGAACCAGGAAACTGACAATAATATGAAGTGTTGTGTGTAGTTCTATGTCATTTTGCACAAAAATTATGTAGATTCATTTTTCCACTTCACTTTGCAGATTATGGTAACCGTTCAATACAATTTGGGAATGTTGGGTGGAGTATGTGGAAGAAACAGAAAAAGCTTTCCTATTTATTGTAAACTAGGTATCTTGTGATATGGTCCTCATTTTTTAACACATAAAAAGAAGATGAAACAAAAGATATATATATATATATATATATATACATACTTGTGTGTGTATGTGTGTGTGTATATATATACATATACTGAATATTTCTCTCCCTGAAGAACACTTAGTTCATTTACATTTAGTGTAATTACTGACAGAGTTATTATATCTATGCAATATATTTAATTCATAGATATTTGGGGGGGTCTTATTAAAAATTTAATCAGATATATTATTATTTTTATTTTTGTCAATTTGCCCCAGTTAATTTGATAGTTGTAATACTTCTTTTTTTAGTGATCATACAAGACACAATATTATGTCAGAGCTCTTACAGTCTAATATAAATTACTACCTTTACCATATCCAGATATGCTGAAACTTTACAACATTTTATTCCAATTACAGTCCTTTTGCATTATTTTAGCATGCATTTTAATTCCACATATAATTAAAATTCCACAAGACAGTCATTATTTATTTATGTTATCTATGTATATACCATTTCCAGTATTTTTCATTGCCACTTTTATTTCCATAATTCTGTTTGGGATTGTTTGCCCTATGCTGAAGAAATGTTTTCTCAGTATTTAGATAAAATTTGCTGAGATACAACTTACTACATTAAAACACACAAATCTTATGTATATGTGAATGATTTTAATTTTTTAAATTTTTCTTTCTGAAACAATTATAGATTCACTGGAATTTGCAAAGATAGTACAGAGTGTTTCTGTGTGCCCTTTAGAAGTTCCCTCAATGGTTACAGATTACACAACTATGGTATAATATCAGAACCAGAAAACTGATGGTAGAATTTGGATGTTGTTGTCCTCCCAAAACTCACAAGGAAATCTGATCCCCTACGTGGCAGTGTTGGGAGCTGTTTGAGTCATGGGGGCAGATCCTTCATGAAAGGATTAATGCTCTCCCTGAGGGGTGGGAGTAGTGAGTGAGTTCTCCCTCTATTAGTTCCCCTGAAAGCTGGTTGTTTAAAAAGACCCTGGCACCTCCTTCTCTCTCTCTCTTGCCTCCTCTCACCATGTGATCTGCTTGTACCCACCAGCTGCCTGCCACTTTCTGCCATGAATAGAAGCAGCCTGAGGCTGGTGCCAGATGCAGCTGCCCCAGAATCGTAAGTCAAATAAACTTCTGTTCTTTATAAATTACCCAGTGTCAGGTATTCTGTTATAGCAACATAAAAATGCACTAATACAACTGACATTAGTATAAAGTGTGTGTATAGTTCTACATCACTTTAGTCACGTGTAGGTTTGTGTAACCAGCACTACAATCAAGATACAAAACTATTTGATCACTGTGGAGATCTCTTATAGGTAGCATAATGCTCTTGAGATCCAACCAAGCTATTGCATATATCAGTAGTTCATTTCTTTTATTAGTGAGTACGATTTCACGTTATGGACTTACAATGGTTTCTTTGCCTATTGTAGGAAATTTTGGCTGTTTCTAGGTTTGGTAATAACAAAGCTGCTATGAATAATTGTGCACAACTTTTTGTGTAGACATAAAGTTTTATATCTCTAGAATAAGTGCAGTTACCGAGTTATATTAAAAGTATATATTTAGTTTTTTGAGAAAGTGCCAAAACTATTTTCCAGAGTGGCTGCACTGTATTACATTTCCACCATAATGTACGAAAGATTCAGTTTCTCCACACCCTTGCCATCAATTGATATTTTATCTTAAAAATTTTTTTTTTAGCTCTTTGAATAAGGTACATAATGATAGCTGGACATGGTCTTAATTTGCATTTCTCCAAGGTCTATTGATGTTGAACATATTTTTTTCCTTTATTTTTTATTTTAACTTCTCAATATACATTGCAGTTGATTTTCATGGCCCTTTACCCGTTCCTCTTCCCCCCCTCCCTCTCTCCGCCTCTCCCGCCCACATCATATCTGTTCACTTGTCTTAAAAAGTTCAAGGAATTGTTGTGATTGTTGTGTCTACTTTCCCCCATCTTTATTTGTTTGTGTGTTTCTTTCTTTATTTTTAGCTCCCACAAATAAGTGAGAACATGTGGTATTTCTCTTTCTGTGCCTGACTTGTTTCACTTAATATAATTTTCTCTAAGTCCATCCATGTTCTTGCAAATGTCAGTATTTAATTCTTTTTTATAGCAGAGTAGTATTCCATTGTGTAGATATGCCACAGTTTCCTTATCCACTCATCTGATGATGGACATTTGGGCTGGTTATGACCTTATTTGCTATTTGTATATCCTCTTTGGTGAAGGTCCCTTTATATCTTTTTCTATTTGCAAACTGGAATTTTTTTTAATTGTTGAATTTGATTTCTTTATCAAGTTTTGATATGAGACTTGAAATACACATTGTTTGCAAATATTTCTCCCAGTATACTGGTGGTTTATTAATCCTTATAAACTCACAGAAAAAAGTTTTTATTTAGGTACAGTCTAATTTGTCAATTTTTTTTAGATCAAGTTGTTAATGTCATGTCTAAAATTTCTTCATCAAGCCTTATATCCCACATATTGTCTTCTATGTATTCTCCTGTAAGTATTTTAGTTTTACATTTTACCCTGAAATCTATGGTCCATTTGACTTAATTTCTGTATAAGATGTAATGTTTAGATCAATCTTCATTTTTTAATTTTTAAAATTTTATTTTATTGTGTCAATATATAATGTCATTGATTATTGTGGCCCATTACTGAAACCTCCCTCCTTCCTCCTTCTCCCCCCTCTCTCCCAGCAACCTCTGTTTGCTTGTCATATCAATTTCAAGGAATCTTAATTGTTGTGTCTTCTTCACCCCCCCCCAGTTTATTTGTGTATTTATTTATTTATTTTTAGCTCCCACAATAAGCAAGAACATGTGATATTCCTCTTTCTGTGCCTGACTCGTTTCACTTAATATAATTCTATCTAGGTCAATTCATGTTGTTGCAAATGGCAGTATTTCATTCTTTTTTATAGCAGAGTATTATTCCATTGTATACATATACCACGTTTTCCAGATCCACTCATTTGATGATGGACATTTGGGAAGATTCCAACTCTTAGCTATTGTAAATAGTGTTGCAGTGAACATTGGAGAACAGGTATATCTTCGACTTGATGATTTCCATTTCTCTGGGTATATTCCCAGCCGTGGGATAGCTGGGTCTTATGGTAGATCTACCTGCAATTGTTTGAGGAACCTCCATACTATTTTTCATAGAGGCTGCACCATTTTTCAGTCCCACCAACAATGTATGAGACTTCCTTTTCCTCCGCAACCTTGCCAGCATTTATCATTCACAGTCTTTTGGATATTAGCCATCCTAACTGGGGTGAGATGGTATCTCAGTGTGGTTTTGATTTGCATTTCCCGAATGCTGAGTGATGTTAAGCATGTTTTCATGTGTCTGTTGGCCATTTGTATATCTTCCTTTGAGAAATGCCTATTTAGCTCTTTTGCCCATTTTTTAATTGGGTTACTTGCTTTTTTGTTGTAAAGTTGTTTTAGTTCCTTGTATATTCTGGATATTAATCCTTTGTCAGATGTATATTTTACACATATTTTCTCCAACTCTGTTGGTTGTCTTTTAACTCTGTTAATTGTTTCTTTTGCTGTGCAGAAGATTTTTAGTTTGATATAATCCCATTTGTTTATTTTTCCTTTGGTTGCCCATGCTTTTGGGGTCATATTCATGAAGTCTGTGCCCAGTCCTACTTCCTGAAGTGTTTCTCGTATGTTTTCTTAAAGAAGCTTTATTGTTTCAGGGTGTTTATTTAATTCTTTAATCCATTTTGAGTTGATTTTGGCATATGGTGAGAGGTATGGGTCTAGTTTCATTCTCATGCATATGGATATCCAGTTATTCCAGCAGCATTTGCTGAAGAGGTAGTCTCTTCCCCAGTGTATAAGCTTGGTGCCTTTGTCAAAGATCAGATGACCATAGGTGTGTGGGTTGATTTCTGGATTCTCTATTCTATTTCATTGATAAGTGTGACCGTTTTTATGCCTATACTATGCTATTTTGGTTATTATAGCTATGTGGTATAAAGTCAGGTAGTGTATGCCTCCAGCTTTATTTATTTATTTATTTTTTCCTCAGAATTGCTTTGGCTATGCGTGGTCTTTTATTATTCTGTATAAATGTCTGGATAGTTTTTTCCATTTCTGAGAAAAATGTCATTTGGAATTTTGATGGGAATGAATTTGTATATCACTTTGGGTAGTATGGACATTTTCACAATGTTGATTCTTCCAATCCAAGAGCATGGGATATCTTTCCATCTTCTTGTGTCCACTTTAATTTCTCTCACCAGTGGTTTGTAGTTCTCATCTTAGATATTTTTCACATCCTTGGTTATCTCTATTCCTAAGTGTTTTATTTTTTTTAGTTGTCATAGTAAATGGGCAAGCTTTCTTGATTTCTCTTTCTACATGTTCACTATTGGAGAATAGAAATGCTACTGATTTTTGTGTGTTGCTTTTGTTTCCTGCAACTTTGCTGAAATCATTTATCAACTCCAAGAGTTTTTTGGTAGAGGCTTTAGGCTGTTCGATATATAGGATCATGTCATCTGCAAACAGGGACAGTTTGACTTCATCTTTTCCAATCTGGATGCCCTTTATTTCCTTCTCTTCTCTGATTGCTCTGGCTAATACTTCCAACACTATGTTGAACAGGAGTGGTGAGAGTGGGCATCCTTGTCCAGTTCCTGTTCTTAAAGGAAAAGCTTTCAACTTTTCCCCATTCAGGATGATATTAGGAGTGGGTTTATCATATATGGCTTTAATTATGTTGAGATACTTTCCATCTATAACTAACTTGTGCAGTCTTTATCTTGAACGAGTGTTGAATTTTATCAAATAGTTTTTCAGCATTTGTACAGATGATCATAGGGTCTTTGTGTTTGATTTTACTGATATGGTGTATCACATTTATTGATTTGCATATGTTGAACCAAACTTGCATCCCTGGGATGAATCCCACTTGATCATGGTGTATAATTTTGCATATTAGTTGCTGTATTCTGTTAGCCAGTATTTTATGGAGGATTTTTGCATCTATATTCATCAAGGATATTGGCCTGTAATTTTCTATTTTATTCGTATCTTTACCTGATTTTGGTATCAGGGTGATGATTGCTTCATAGAATGAGTTTGGGAGATTTGCCCCATTTCAATCTTCTGGAATAGTTTGTAGAGAATTGGTGTCAATTCCTCTTTGAATGTTTGGTAGAATTCTACTGTGAATCCATCTGGTCCTGGGCTTTTCTTTGTTGGGCGCCTTCTGATAACAGCTTCAATATCCTTTATTGTTATTGGTCTGTTCAGATTTTCTACATCATCTTGGCTCAGTTTTGGTAGTTTGTGTGTGCCCATAAATTTATCCATTTTCTCCATATTTTCAAATTTGTTGGCATATTGTTGTTTACAGTAGTCTTGAAAGATTCCTTATATTTCAGAGGTATCAGTTGTAATATCTTTTTCATTTCTAATTTTTGTTATTTGGGTATTCTCTCTTCTTTTTTTAGTTAGCCATGCTAACGGTTTGTCAATTTTATTTATCTTTTCAAAAAGCAACTTTTTGATTCATTGAACTTTTGGATTTCAGTTTCTTTATGTTCTGCTCTGATCTTAATGATTTCTGTCTGTCTGCTAACTTTGGGTTTGGATTGTTTTTGTTTTTCTAGTGCTTTAAGGTGAAGAATTAGGTTGTTCACTTGCCATCTTTCCATTCTTCTTAAGTAAGCATTTAATGTGATATATTTCTCCCTTAGTACTGCTTTTGCAGTATCCCACAGGTTTTGGTATGATGTATCATGGTTTTCATTAGTTTCAATAGATTTTTTGATTTCCTGTTTGATTTCTTATTGGACCCAGATGTTATTAAGTAGAATGCTATTTAATTTCCATGTGTTTTTATAGTTTCCAGAATTTCGTTTGTTATTGATTTCTAATTTTAATCCATTGTGGTCTGAAAAAATACATGGAATAAATCCAATTTTTAAAAATTTGTTGAGACTATATTTGTGACCTAACATGTGATCTATGCTGGAGAATGATCCATGTGCTGATGAGAATTAGTATTCTGAGGTTGTTGGATGGAATGTTCTGTAGATATCTGCGAAGTCCAATTGGTCTTGAGTCTTGTTTAGATCTTGTGTTTCTCTGCTGATTCTTTGCCTAGATGATCTGTCCAATACTGATAGTGGGGTGTTCAGGTCCCCTGATATCATGGTATTGGTGACTATTTTCTTCTTTAGGTCTAATAGAGTTTTCTTTATAAATCTGGCTCCTCCAACATTGGGTACGTATATAGTTATGATTGTTCTGTCTTCTTGATTGATGAATCCTTTTATCATTATGTAGTAGACCTCATTATCTCTTTTTATGGTTTTTATTTTAAAGTCTATTTTCTCAGATATATTAATAGTTACTCCAGCTCGTTTTTCTTTTCTGTTTGCATGGTAAATCTTTTCCCATCCTTTCACTCTTAGTCTATGTGAGTCTTTATAGTTGAGGTGGGTCTCTTGAAGGCAGCGTATAGTTGGGTCCTCCTTTTTAATCCAGTCAGCCAGTCTGTGTCTTTTGATTGGGGAATTTAATGCTTTTAAATTAAGAGTTGTTATTGAAAGGTGTTGATTTAATCCTAGCATTTTAATGATTTTTGTTTGGATGTCTTAAGTGTCTTTTGTTCCTTTCTTTCTGATTTACTGTTTGTCTTCTGTATTTGATGGTGCCTTGGGTGGTAGATAAACTTTTTAAAAAAAAATTTCTGTTCATTGGTGGCATTTTTAATTTACTAGTGGGTTTTGATTTTTCTTGAGTTTTTATGGCAGTGGTAGTTATTTTTCAGGTACCAAACCCAGTACTCCATTGAGAATTTCCTGTAAGGGTGGCTGTGTGGTAGTGAACTCCCTCAGTTTTTGTTTGTCTGAGAAATACACTATTTGCTTTTCATTTCAGAAGGATAGCATTGCGGGGTAGAGTATTCTTGGCTGGCAATCTCTTTCTTTTAGTACTTTGAATATGTCATCCCATTCCTTTCTGGCTGTTAGGGTTTGTGATGAAAAGTCTGATGTTAGTCTGATTGGGGCTCCCTTATAGGTGATTTGATGCTTCTCTCTTTCAGCTTATAAGATTCTCTCTTTGTCTTTGAGTTTTGCCAATTTGACTATAACATGTCTTGGAGAAGACCTTTTGGGTTGAATATGTTTGGGGATCTTTGAGCTTCCTGAATCTGAAGATATGTGTCTTTTCCTATATCTGGGAAGTTTTCTGCCACTATTTTGTTGAATATGTTTTCAATGCAATCTCCTTTTTCCTCCCCTTCTGGAATACCCATGACTTGGATATTTGAGCGCTTAAGGTTGTCTGATATCTCCCTTAGTTTTTCTTCAATGTTTTAAATTTTTTTTTTTTTTTTTTTTTTTTGTCTGCCTGTGTAATTTGAAACAGCCCATCTTCAAGGTAAGAGGTTCTCTCTTCTGCTTCTGCAAGCTTGCTGGTTAAACGGTTGTGATTTTTATTTCATTGAATGAATTCTACAGCTTGGCAAGCTTTGCTACATTCTCTCTTAGGGCATTGATATCCTTGTACATTTCTTTCTTCAGGTCCTGTGTACTTTTCCTTGTTTCATCGTGTTGCCTAGCTGAGTTTTCTTGTATCTCATTTAGTTCCCTTAGAATTATCACTCGAAATTCCTTGTAAGACATTTCATGGGCTTCTTGCTCTATAGGATCTAGAGCTTGAAAGTTGTTACCCTTTGGAGGTGTACTTTATTGATTTTTCATATTTCTGGTATCTTTCCTTTGATGTTTAGTCATTGTGGCAAGGGATTTCATGGTTCACTTTTTTGACACTATTGTCTGGCTAGGATCCTGCTGGAGCTGCCAATTTGGCACAGCTGCCTCCGTTTCTGCTCAGTAGCCTGCTGGTGCCTCAGGTGTGTGGTTGCCTCAGATATTGGGCCTCTCTGGGGAGGTATCTCTCTGGTTGGCATGCACTCGGCCGGGCTGTGGATGGGGTCCGGCAGCAGTGAGGCCTACCTGCTCAGTCGTGTGCTGGCACCACGAGGCGTGTGGTCTCTGCAGATATTGAGCCTCTCCAGTGGGGTGCCTCTCTGGTCAGTGCACACTTGGCTGGCTCAATCTTCATTTTTTAAAAAAATCTATGTATAGCCAGTAGCTCTAGCATCATTTTTTAAAAAGATTATTCTTCCTTCATTAAATTCTCTGAGCAACTTTTTTGAGTAATCAACTGGACATACTTTTGTGGTGTTATCTCTTGGTTCTTCATCCTTTATCATTTACCTATGTGCCTATCTCTTCCCCATTACCATGCAGTCTTGATTACCACAGCTACATAAGTGTTGAAATCTAGTAGAGTGCTTCCTTTCACTTTTATCTCCTATAAAAATTATTTTAGCTCTTTTAATTTTTTTATTTTTTCCATAAAATTTTATAGTAAACTTAATTTTGTCCAAAATAAACTATCTGGGATTTTGATAGGATTGCGTTACACATATAAATCAATTTGGCAAAAATTGACATCTATACTATTTGTCTTCCCATCCGTGGTCATGGTATGTCTATCCATTTACTTTGATTTTCTTTGATTGCTGACATTAATGCTTTTTAGTTTTTGGCAAACAAATATTGTACATGTTGTAATAGACTTACATGTACATATGAAGTTATTTCAAAAGCTTCTGGAAATATTTGTATTATATTTTAATTCTATTTTTCTACAAACTTCTTGAAGTATTCTTATTTACTTCATTTGAGTGAATGTAAATATCATTGTATTTTTAATTTTATTTTGCCTGGGGTCACTGCTAGTATACTGAAATTAAATTAATGTTTGTATATTGGCAATATATACTATGTCCTTGCTAACTCACTAATCTAGGAGTATTTTTTTCTTTGTAGATTCCTTGGGATTTTTTATGTAGATCATTATGTTATCTGTAAATAGGGACAGCTTTAGTTTTTCTTTCCATCTGTGTGCCTTTTGTTTACTTCTCTTGTATTACTGCAGGATAGAACTTCTCTTAATGTGTCAAATAACTGTTGTGACAGCAGACTTCCTTACACTGTCCCTGAAATTAGAGGGATATCATTCAGTATTTTATCATTAAGTGTAATGCTGGCTGTCAGTTTTTGTAATGCTTTTTATCAAATTGAGAAAGTTCCCTATATTCCTATTTTTCTTAGAGTATTTACCATAAAAGGGTGTACTAGTCAGGGCTCTCCAGTGAAAGAGAACTAATAAGATATAAATAGTTTTATAAAAGGGATTGGTTTACACATCTGCAACCTTAAGAACCAGGAAGGCTGATGGTGTAATTCAGTCTGAGTTTGAAGGCCTGAGAACCAGGATGTCCAAAAGCAGGAGAAGATGGATAAATCAGCTCAAGGAGAGAAATTACTCCCTTTTTTTGTTTGTTTGTTTTTGTTCTATCAGGGCTCTCAGTGGATTGGATGATACCCACCCACATTGGTGAAAGTGGATCTTTTTATTCAATCTACTGATTCAAATGCTCACAGACACACCCAGAAATAATATTTTACCAGCTCTTTGAGTGTCCAGAGACTGGTCACTGCAGTGGTTGGCCTTATTATGACTGAATATCCCTCCAGCAGGGATGAGGGGGAGGTGTTTGGTTACCAATGGATGAAAGTCCAAGTTTCTCCTATAGTCTTCTCTGTCATTGTGGAGGTGGAGTGAGTGGGTTTGGTGGCTTTCTAAACACTCAGCAGAGATGAAAGTCCAAGATCCTGTTAAGAATTCTGTGACATCATAATGTCTAACTGAATTTGTCAAGGTGGCTGGATACATGTTTAATATACAAAAAGCAATTTTTATTTATACTCAAAATAACCAAGAGGAACATCATATAAAGATACCACTTAAAATTTCAACAAAAAGTGTTAAATACATAGAAACAAATCAAATGAAAGGTGTTCAAGAGCTCTTTAACCAAGAGCTTCAAAGTATTACTGAGAATGACACGAACAAAAATGGTGGAAAAAGGACCTCCATAAGTTGAATTCTACATAAAAGCAACAATATTGCCAGCACTTATTTCTTCATAACTCTGAAAATTAGTCAAAGGCTTACAGAAACCTGAGTAATGTTTATTCAAAAAAGTTATTGATTCTCAGTAAGAATAGTGAGCTTTGTGGCTTTTAATTTTTTTTTATTGAAACACTATATATATATATATAAATGGGTTACAGACATATTTCAATGCATGTATACGATGTGTGCTGATCTATTCAGGTTTAGCATATTCATCATTAGAAATGTTAATCATTACTTTGTGATGTGTACATTTGATCTCTCTTCTACTTATTTGTAACATGCAATAAATTATTGTTAATTGTAGATTTCTGGGTCTACTGTGCACCAATAGGACTTATTTGTACTATCTAGCTGTAATTTTGTGTCCATTAACAAGCCCCTCACTATTTCTGCTCCTCCCTCCCCTTTTCTGCCTCTAGTAACCAGTTCTTGTCTCTTTTTTTAGCAGTTCAACTTATTATTTATTTGATATTTTGTTGTTGTTTTATTTTCTTTTTTAGGTCCCACATATGAGTGAGAATATTTGATATTACTCTTTCAGTGTCTAGCTTATTTCACTTAACACAATTTTCTTCAAGCTCATCCATATTGCTGTGAATGGCAGAATTTCATTCTTTCATATGGCTGAGTAGTGTTCCATTGTGTAAATGTACCACTTTTTCTTTATCTAATCATCTGTTGATGGACATTTAGGTTGATTCCATATATTGCCTGTTGTGAACAGAGCTGCAATAAACATGGGAGTGCTGGTATCCTTTTGACATGATGCTTTATATTCCCTGGGGTATATACTCAGTAGTGGGATTGCTGGATCATTGGTAGTTCTACCAGTAGTTGTTTGAAAAATCTTCATATTATTTTCTGTAATGGCTGTATTAATTTACAATCCCATCAACAATTTATAAGAGTTTCCCTTTCTCTTCATACCATCCAGCATTTGTTATTTTCTTTCTTTTTAATAATGGCCAGTCTGACAGGGTGAGAAGATATCTTAATGTGGTTTTGATTTGCATTTCCCTCATGATTAGTGATGTTGAGCATTTTTTCATACACCTGTTGGCCATTTGTGTGTGTCTTCTTTTGAAAAATGTCTGTTGAGGGCCCTTGCCCATTTTTTAATCAGGTTTTTTTTTTTTTTTTTTTTTTTTAACTACTGATTTGTTTGAGTTCCTTGTATGTTCTGGATATTAACTTTATGTCATATGCATAGTTTGCAAATATTTTCTTCCACTCTGTAGCTGGTCTTTTCACTGCGTTGATCTTTTCCTTGGTTGTGTAGAGGCTTTTTAGTTTGATAAAATCTCATTTGTTTGGTTTTGCTTTTGTTGCCTGTGCTTTTGAGGTCTTATTAATAAAATCTTTGCCTAGTTTTATGTCCTAGAGCATTTCCGCTGTGTTTTCTTCTAGAAGTTTTATAGTTTTAGGTCTTACATTTAAGTCTTTAATCCATTTTGAGTTGATTTTTGTATATGATGAGAGATAGGGGTCTAGTTTCATTTTCTACACATGGATATCCAGTTTTCCCAGCACCATTTATTGAAGAGATTGTCCTTTCCCCAATGTGGCTTTTAAAATTGCCCCAGTCCCTTCTCCCACTATCTAACTCCTTGATAACATTGAAAAATAACAGTCAGTATTCCCAATGCAGCCTGGAACTCACTGTAGAGAGCAGAAGACTGCTGGAGTTCTTTCAAATCTTCATTCTCAAAGAATTTTTTTTTTTTTTGTATGCTGATTCCCAGCAGTAAGTGTGGAAGAACCCTTTTACAAAGCTGTTTGTGTTTGACCTGACTTGGAGTGCATCCAGTGAAAAAAGCCTTTTCTTCATTGGTATTTATCAATTTCAGACTTGTATTTTAACTTGGCAGTTGCCTGATTAAGTGGATAACAATTGGGGCAAATAGGCTGACCAAATGCTTAAAAGAAGAAATCCCATATTATCTGGTGTCCAGAGCAAGTGCTTCCTGGGTCACCGACGAGGTCATGAAACATGTGGAGGTGGCTTGCACAGGAAGTTCACTTTCAAACTGCCCCTTAAGTGGCAGTGGAGAGAACCCAACAGTCCAGAAACCCAGGCATGGAGACTGATCCTATAGGAGGAAGGGGTTCATCATGGCTGATGACCTAAAGTGATTCCTGTATAAAAAGTTACCAACTATTGAAGGGCCCCATGCTATTGCTGTGTCAGATAGAGGTGGAGAACCTGTTGTTAAAGTGGCCAATGACAATGCTCCAGAGCATACTTTGAGACCTGGTTTTGTATCTAATTTTGCCCTTGCAATAGACCAAGGGAGCAAACTTGGACTTTCAAAAAATAAAAGTAACATTTGTTACTATGACACCTATCAGGTGGTTCAATGTAATCATTTGCCTTTGGCGGTGAGTTTCATAGCGAGCGGCAATGCCAATAAAGGACTAATTGTCAGCCTAGAAAAGGAACTTACCCCATTATTTGAAAAATTGAGACAAGTTGTGGAAGTTTCTTAATCTGATAGGGATTTTGTCGTGTTTCTCCTTAGTATTATAACACAATATTAATTAAACAGTCTTTAGATCACAATAATACTTGTATCAATGTACTCAAGAAAGGGCCCCTTTTTTCACTTTTACTAAAGAAAAGAGTCTATAGGTATAATTTATGGAAAGATTGATTTTTATATTTCCCTGTATAGGGTCTTTTCCTATTTTGTAAGATCTACAGGAATGGTTCAGTCTATCACAGCTCCCATGGAGTTAGTCCAGTCACCAAATATGGATGAGATTCTATTCAGAGGATCAGAATCAAAATGGTAAGATGATCCACTTGAGCCATTAAGTGATCCCTATTGTACAATATGTCCATGCCTGCTGAATGAAGGAGACCCTTTTTATTGCGAATAGTAAGGACATGTTTTTCTTCAGATTATGTTTTGTTCCTTTGCATCGAGTGAGAGAAAGATTAAATGGCTTAGTAAAAGTAATAAAATCAGTACGATTATTAAAAGAAATCCTCAGAGCAACAAAAAAGAACCCCCTTCCCCCGCAAAAAATACTAAACTAAAATGCTTAAAAAGGAAAAGCTGGGTAATGAGATATCCATAGGGACTTTTACAACACTCTGACATATTTCTGGCAATCTAGAAGAGCACACACATGCATAGGTCTCTATATGCATGCCGAGGACAGACCTGAGAATGCTCTCACCATTGATCTTGAGGATCTGTGCATGCAGGAAATAAAGGCTAAGACAGAGTGTTGAAGGCGTGCCCCAATACACACACACACACACACACACACAGAGCTTCTAAGCAAAGACTGGGTTATTTATTGGATCCAGATGTTTAAGGAAATTTCTGTCTAATCAGTAGGTGATCACTGAGCTAACTGAGCAGAGACTTCAGTTACTATATGTGATTAAGATGCAAACTTTATAGAATTCATTCAGAAAAGTTACTAAGTAAACAATAACCACTATGATAAGAGCAAATCTCATTTTTAAAGTTGGTAAATTATATTACTTGAAATATCCAGTTTCCAAAAAGAATTATGACATGCAAAGAAAGAAGGAAGTGTGGCCCATACACAAGGAAAAACAATCAATCAATAGAAATGGGCCCTGAGTAAGCCTAGATGATCTATAATAGCTAAGGCAATAATCAAGAAGAACATAAGGTTGGAAGACTTACACTACCAGATATCAAGATTTACTTAAAAACTAGAGAAATTAATACCAGCATGGTATTGATGAAAAGACAGGAGTTCTAAAATGTGACATAATAGATAGTCCAGAAACTGACCCAAAGGTAATCACTAATTTGGTTTATAACAGCCTATACCGTAATTGAGTGGGGAAAGAAGAATGTTTGCTAAATGGTGCTGGGTCAAGTAGGTATCTATAAGAAAAGAAATCAACCTTGAGTCCATGTATATGTATAAAACAAATTTGATATGGATCATAGACGTAAAAATAAAAGCTAAGCAATCCAACTTCAAGAATAAATCTTTGAAATAGGCAAAGGGACACCATGAAGAGAATGAAAGCATGAGACAGACTAGTAGAGGTACACACAGATGCATATGTGTATATATATTCAACAACAAAACCAGGATTTGAACCCAAATAACCCAGATAATTCAGTTTAAGAATCTGTGTATTTAACAATGATAATAAACTATCTGGTGGAAAAAGGTGAAGGATATTGCAAAAGAAAAAAATGTGAGGGACACGAACTTAGAGGTAAGCAGATAAATCAAATACCAGAATAGAAGATGTAGTGATTTTGATTCATATTAAGGAGTTAATAGACAATTTGAAAATAAATAGAAATTCCTATAAAGTTTTGAAAAACGATTAAACAAGCTTTTGGATTTCTGAGCTTAAAATGCATTTCTAATGATGAAATTGTAGATTGGCCATAAGTATTTTCACAGAAATAGGAAATTTGGCAAGTGTGATAATCATCCAAGTGTATGTAAGATTCATCAGTAGAAATTTAGGCATTGTGTTCTTTAGGAAGAAGCAATATTTTATAACCTATTAAAGACCTTCTCACACTTTTGTGCCTTTGAACATGTGACCTAATCCTGCTGACTGGAACTCATTCCCCATCCCTGACTCAAAATCAACCTCAAATATCAGCTCCTTCATGATGTCTTTCCTTCTCCATTTAATAGATTAAGCTTTTATGTCCTTTTTAAAAACCACTTTATGGAGACTTGATTGACATACAAACAAGCTGTACATATTTAATATATACAACTTGATGAGTTTGTAATACCATCGAAACTTCCATCACAGTCTATGCTATAAAGGTCTATTATGTCCAAAACTTTTCTCCTGCTCTCTTCATTCATTATTTTTATGTGATAAGAAACAACATAAGATCTACTGTCTTATATTAGCAAAATTTTAAATATACAGCATAGTATTGTTAACTATAAGCGATTTGCCTCACAGTAGATTTCTAGGATGTACTGATCTTGCATAACTGAAACTTTGTACTCTTTGACTACCTCCATGTTTCCTCTCGGTTTTCATGGAACGTACTTGCTCACACCTTTATGTTAGTGGGTATTATTATCTGTAATGTGTGCAATGGATGTGGGGTAAATCAGATGCACTATCCCGATTTACCCTTCAGGACTGAGACACTCATTTTTCCCAGTTGCAGGAATATTTGTTGACAACTTCCAACTGTGTTCCTCTCTGAGAATGGCTCCATGCTGAATGAAACTGCCTTGTCTTTTTCCCAGGGGAAAGACGCATCCAATAGCTGTTTGATGCAGGAGTACAAAGTCCTGGCCCATTGTCTCCAACTGGGGATAACTCCAAAGGGGCATGAGCCTTTACAACTCCCTGAGGTACTGGATGAGCTTGCTGTTGCTATTGTGCTACTGTTTAGTCTCACCTTCTACCCGATGCTGCCTCACAGTTCTAAGCAGAGCACTCTCTAATAAATCCCATGCTTACAATTTTCAGGAAACCTAAAGAAATTGGCCTTAACTATGTGACTGTCTTTATTACTAGACTTTGTATTATCAGAAGAAACAGACAATTTCAATTTTTCCAAGGAATAACTCATATCTAGCTGATATTTATTGAGTGCTTGCTTTGACTTAAGGACCATGATCTATAATTCTTTTTTTTTTTTTCCTTTTTGTCTTTTTTCGTGTCTGGCAACGGATCGCAACCCTCAGTGTCGCGCCCGTACCGGACCAGGACCGGCAACGGGATCGCAACCCTCGGTGCTGCGCCCACACCTCGCTCAGCCAGTGAGCGGGAACCGGTCTGTATGTGGGATCTGAACCCTTGGCGGGAGTGCCACTGCGCTCCCAAGTGGCGCACTGTAGCAGTGCACCACCAGGCCGGCCCTGATCTATAATTCTATATAAAAAATGCTAAGACCTATTAATTATATGATGTTTCAACAATTTGTAATAGCTGTTAGGGATAAAAAGGAAACCATCACATAACATACCACAGCATATAATATCCTTTTAAGTATATAAGAATATGAACTTTTTCACCTTTAATTTTTTTTTTAGTTGAACCCTTCTTCATGATCAATATAAAGAATCTTCTGAAATTGTTCACCTCTTAGGAATCATCAATATATACTTATAGTCACAATTAAGTCTTATGACTTTGATTTAGCACCTTTTCAGAGTAACATCAAAACTTGAAAGCATATCTAAAATACTGGAGGTTTTATGGCATTTTCTATATTGTGAGACTGACAAAATGTGTTACAGAGTTGATACTATGCTTTCCTGAAATTTAAACAGTGCATCTGAAAAGTCAGCAGGGAATTTGAACAGATAGATATTAAAAAACTTGGGCCGGCCCCGTGGCGCACTCGGGAGAGTGTGGCACTTGGGTGCACAGCAGCGCTCCCGCCGTGGGTTCGGATCCTATATAGGGATGGCTGGTGCGCTCACTCGCTGAGTGCGGTGCGGATGACACCAAGCCAAGGGTTGCGATCCCCTTACCGGTCACAAAAAAGACAAAAAAACAAAACAAACAAACAAAAAACCTCAGTGATAGTCTTTTACAATGCTTGAATCAGCCATAACAATCTCTCTTAGCTTTGAAAAAAATTATATATTTTAAGAGTTCTACCCATTTTTGCTTTCTTTAATTACATTGACAGGCATGTGAACATCATTACTCAACACACACATAAGCACAACTCATTTCAGAGCTGAATTATTATGTTATCGTTTTGAGAATATTTAAAATAATAATTAGGAATTCAAATTTAAGTAAAAATTGTTTTGATGGCAGGTGGTGATATCAATGTAAATGACCCAAATGAGATAGTAATTGGATGAACAGGTACCTTCTATGTTTGGTTGTTTGCATGTGTATGGGCAGTAGCCAATATGTCTAAACTCAGCCAAAACATCAAAACTACTCTGACAGGTAGATGTCAAGATTCAATTGGCATCACTGTTAGATGTGTCTTGGTTTTTTAAAAATTATAATATAAAATATTTTATTAGGTGAAATAGGGCATTATTTGGAGGAGACTGAAGTTTAGAGAGATTAAGTAACCTAAAGTTATACAGTTAGTGAGTGACAGAGCTGGCATTTAAACTTAGACTGGTCTGATTCTAAAGTCAACGCTCTAATGTTCTATGCAGACTTATATTGGATTAATGAGTTGATTAATTAATCAATTAATATGAACTTGAGAGATTCAAGACAAAATACCATCTAAATATATTTCAGACCAATCCATCATGATGTTTAAATTCAACTTCCTACAGTGTTGAAAGAACACTGGAATCTTGGAAAACTAGAGACTAGACATTAGTCTGCAGATATAAAATAAAAGAGAACCAAGAGTTTAAGTTAAATGTAGTATTTGAGATACTGAGAAATGTGGTTGAACCAAGAACAATTTGGCAGGCTCAATAGAATTTTGTAGAATAAGGAATATTGAGATGTATTTGCAAGTCTGTATGTATGCAATTTAAAAATATAAAAATTATCATATTCACTTGGAAACTTTGTAGGTCAGGGAACTTCTATAAGTATTTTTTAAAAACATTGGTCATATCTGAAAGAAAAAATAATCATCAGAGACATATGAATTCACCTATCAGGATTTAAAAATTAGGTATTCCAGCAATAAACACATACACAAGGATCCTTAGGCAATGACCTGTTTCAAACTGTGGCAGGTTGTATTGCTGGCATTAATCAAGTATGTGTATCATGATGCCTTGCACGACTGCTTACGGCCATGAGGCTTTATTTAAATAATAAAAATGTTCATTTAGTTGGTAGGTTGATTTCTTACATATTTTAAATACTTATAACTAAAGGGACAGTCTCTTACTAAGTTTGTTTTACTATTTTAGTATAAATTTTAGTACTGATTTTTTTTAAAGTATGGTTTTATGACTCCCAAAAGTTAATAAAAATAACTTTGTAATCTTGTTCAACCCTATTCATAAACTTTGGATTCAAAATCAATCTGGACCTTTCCTAGGCTAGACCTCTTGATAATACTTATCAGTAACTTTTGCATGGACAGGGATATTGACTGGAACCATGTCTGTTCTCGGAGTAAGAAATAATGTTAAATGTATTATTATACTGTGAAAAATAGATATAACTGGGGATTATCCATACCTTTAATTTAAATAAATTAAAATATGAACTCATGGGAAATAGAATTATTTTTATATAATTGCAAGTGAATAAACTTAGCAAAGTATAAAGTAGCCGAGCCAATAAAACAAAATAATTTTCCTCTCCAACTTTTAGCAGGATACACTCAGTATGTGAAGTGTGGGAGTTACATGAATTTATTCCATATTACTGAATCTAATATCTGCTGGATTTTAGGCGATAGTTTAGTAAGCAGACAAGCGCAAGCTAGTGGGTAAGTTGAAGCAAAATGCTATACAATTTCAACTGTACTTGGATGAGGTTGAAAACCTATCTGATTTTTATGGCTTTAGAATGATTCAAAGTCAAGTAGTGCCAAAACTTTCTTAGAGTGTAAAATTAATATTTGAAAAAGAAACCTGTAAACAAACAAATTTGAATCAATTCTCTCCCTAAAAATAACGAGAGTGGGACTTCACTGAAGGTTATATAGGGGACCTGCCATCTGCTACACCTTTATCTGATGAGGAAAAAGGCTGCTTCTGTTTTTGCTTAATCATCATGCTGTACAACTAAGGAAAACATCATCATCACATCATCATCATCATCAACAACAACTTAGTAATAAAATCACTTCATAAAGGAGAATCCCCAAAAGGCTATGTATCTACTCTCAATATCGAAGAGTATTTTCCAGAGGCTCAAGAAAACATCTTGAATCTTTCAACTTTACTCTCCATTTAGGGTGAATTATAGACATGAGGAGAGTCTTCTTCAACATTACCTAGGGCCCATGCATAATCTTACTTCCCAGAAGAACTTCAAGGATATTGTAGGACCCAAATGCAGTGCGATCATGTCAGAAAGCACCATCATAATGATAATCGGAAAAGGCAGCTGTCTGGACATTAAACAATACACTTCTGTATAATCCATCATCAAAAAAATTTTTAAAAAGCACTAGATATCTACACCCCCCCCCAGCTTTACTGAGGTATAATTGACAAAAATTGTATATATTTAAGGTGTAAAACTTAATGTTTTGATCTATACATACATAGTAAAATAATAATCCTAATCAAGCTAATTAACATGTCCATCACTGCACATAGTTATCATTTTCTTTTGTTTTTTTAAATAAGAACACTTAATATATCAATTAAACCTTTCATTTTGAGATAATTGAAGATTCACAGGTAGTCACAGAAGTAATACAGAGATGCCATGAATCCTTTACTCAATGTCCCCCAAAGGTATCTATAGTCCAATATCACAACCAGAATATTGGCATTCATGCAGTAAAGACACAGACAGATCCTGTCACTGCAAGGGTCCCTCGTGTTGCCTTTATGTAATCAAATTCACTTCCCTCCTATCCCTAGCCAACCCCTCATTATCCCTTGATAACCAATTATCTGTTTTCCATGTCTATAATTCTGTCAATGAAAGAATATTACATAAATGGAATCACAAAGTCTGTAATCTTTTGAGATTGGCTTTTTCTTCACACAGTCTATTTCCCTGGAGATTCATCTAGGTTGTCGTATACAGTTCCTTTTTGTTTAGTATTTCATGGTATGAATGGACTACAGTTGTTTAACCAGTCACTTGTTAAAGGACATCTCTTTCCGCACCCCCATTTTGAGGCTATTATGAATAAAGCTGCTATTAAACATTCATGTACTATTTTATGAACATAAAGTGATTTCTCTAGGACAAATGCTCAAGAGTCCAATTGTTTGGTTGCATAGTAGTTTCTTGCTTAGTTTTTGTTTTTTAAATGAAATTGCAAAATTGTTTTATAGAATTACTGTTCCATTTTACATTCCCACCAGAGATGTCTGAGCGGTCCAATTACTCCATACCTTCACCAGCATTTTGTGGTGTCACTGCTTTTTCTTTTAGCCATTTACAGCTGTACAATAATAGCTTATTTTGGTTTTAATGTGCATTACCTTAATGACTAAGAATGTTGAGTAGCTTTTTGTGTGTTGTCTGAATATTCTTTGTTGAAGTGTCTCTTTATGTCTTTTGCTTATTTCTAATTAAATTACTTGTCCTTTTACTGTCACATTTTGAGTTTTTTTAGATATTCTGGATACTCTTCTTTTATTGAATTGTGGTTTGCAAATATTTTCTCCCAGTTTTAGCTTGTCTTTTCATTCTCTTAACATAGTTTTTCTCAGAGCAAAAATTTTTAATTTGATAAAGTCCAATTAATCAATTTTTTCTTTATGGATTATGTTTTTGGTTTTGAAGAGTAATTTTACATTGGAGAAATTTGACAAATATTACTTCAGCCAGTTTGTCAATTCAGCATCAACAGTGGTGAGGCATGTTGATAGTTTGGACCCTTGATATAATGTGACAAAAATTATACTTTACCTCTGTGGTTCTCTCCCCAAAAATATGCCCCAGTCTTATCATGAGAAAAAGTCAGACAAATCCCATATGAGGGACATTCTACAAAATACATGTCAAGGTCTCAAAACTGTCAAGGTCATCCAAAATAAGGAAAGTCTAAGAAACTATCACAGGCAAGAGGAGTCTAATGAGACATGACTACTAAATTTAATGTGACATTCTAGATAGGATTGTGGAACAGAAAAAGCACGTTATTTAAAACTAAGGAAATTTGAAAAAAGCATGGATTTTAGTTAATAATAGTTTATCAATATTGGTTCATTAGCTGTACCAAATGTATCATACTAATGTAAAATGTTCATGATAGAATACATTGGGTGAGGGTTTTTGAGAACTCTCTCTACCATCTTCACAATGTATCTGTAAATCCAAAACTGTTTATTTGAAAAGATTCTTTAAAAAATTCACATTTTCCATCTCTATCTACTGAAAATGCCTAGAAACAACGAACAATCCAGTAGCAAGAATTGCCTTAGCACCCAGTGGAACAGGGATTATAGATTTAAAATGTTTGCTGTGTTTTGATAATTGTTAAAATTGTGTGATGAATAAATCAAATTCTTTTATCATTCTCTCTACTTCTATGTGTGTGAAAATTCCAAATAAAAATTTTTTAAAAGTAGAACTTAAAATGGTAATTTGTTTAATGTACATTGCCTTTCATGAGCTGAGGTTAGTTATAACTGGACATAGCTGGACCAATATCCTCTGCACACTAAACATTATACTAAACATTATAGCCACTAAACCTCTAGTAACTACCCATGTCCCAAGTACGTAGGAGAAGGGGCTGGCCGGTTACCTCAGTTGGTTTGAGCATAGTGTTATAAACACCAAAGTCAAGGGTTCGGATCCCCTTACTGGACAGTTGCCAAAAAATAAAAAAATAAAAAATTGATTCTAAAAATATGCAGATCCAGGCTGGGAGGTTCATTCTGTTGGTTAGAGCATGGCTGTGTAACATCAAGGTCAAGGGCTCGGATCCCCATACTGGCCAGCCACCAAAAAAACAAAAAGAAAAACATCCAAGTATGTAGGAGAAACCAATCAGTCTTTCTCAGGAAAAATGACTTGTGAATTCAAACTCATTTTATCTAATAAAATATTGTCACAATACTTGCATGGAAGATATTATACCCAAAGAGGCCTACTTCGATTGGATAATTTTGTTAAAATTACTTTATAGAAGCATAATCATCTTCAAAAATAATCTCTTCCTTTCTATTCTGGGGTGAAAAGTTTGTTTTTTTGTGGACAAAATGTATTAGTACAACCAGCTGTTTTATAAAAGTAAATGCAGATGGTTCCAGGCACAAGGTTGGCAAATTGTGTTGTGATTTTATTGCTGTTGCAGCCATATATTGATGTGTGCCTCATGGCTAGGGCCATGTTTGCTGAGTGTCAGAGTCAATAGTTGCTCAACATCCTGTGTAAATGCCAATGAGCTCATCACTGATTCTCATTGACTTCTTTACTTGGGCATCAGCCTCTTCCTGCTCCTGCTGTGTCATATTTGAATCATATTTTAAGATTACTCATTTTTCCTTACTGTTTTATTTTGGAATTTTTAAACATATGCAAAAGGAGATAGGGTATATTGGTCACTCAATTTTGCATGTTATTGATGCCAGCTAATCATTTTTATCTATAACTTTCGGAACAATGGGCACTAAGGGTACTTGATATGATTTGTCTCTAGGATATTTAAGTGATCACACCTCAGAAATATTTTATTTTTTTATTGAGTCAGCCTAAGACTTGTACTCATAAGCTTGAGCAAAAAAATTATATGAGACATTAGACATTGGTTTGGGTGTCAGGAAAATTTTATGCAAAAAGAAGCTCCCCTTTCACATTATTAAATGTTATTTTAAGGAAATGCCATTCCTGTGTTTGTTTCTTCACATTTAACGTTATGTTGTCGATAGTTTTCTATGTAGTGTTTTCTGCTTTTTCGTGTTTATGTTCAAAATACAATTAAATTAAAAAAGCAAACAAGAATACAAACAAATCCCTCTATCCCAACTAGCACATGCTTTCAATTTCAGATATGCCTTTTGCATTCAGCTTTTCATAGTAAAGAAGACCTATGAGGTCAAATAGTACAGATTTTCTATTTTTCAAATCATTGAACTAACAAAACAGACTCCCATTTCATTAATATGTTAGAGAAAAAATACCCTCTTTCCTATTCATCCTATTTTCATAAGCATTGCTTTTTCTTTTGCAGTCCACTGAAACGTGAAAACCATGTTTCTGCACCAAACCACTCTACAGTAGCATGCATGCCCACATATCCTAGTATAGTGTGATGGAAACTCTATAATCTCCACATCGTAATGAAACTCTGTAACTGAAGATCACACAAACAAAAACTAACAGACAGTCTTTAGAAGATTAGTTTTTTGTTTTTGCTAGTTATCCCTTTTTATTAGAAAACATATAAACTGTTAATAACACAGTATCATTTTTGGCATAAGTTCCATCTCGGACATGCATTTATTGATATAAAGTAGATGGTGTTTTTTAGCAACATATTTATCATTTAAATATTTTCTACACATGGTTTATTACAGCATACATTCCCAATTGGCAAAGCTGTAGGTATTTTTACTCATTTTTTGTGATTTACATACATAATAATATTTTGCCCCAAATTGTTTGACTAAGGTGTTTTATACTTATACTTTAATTACACATACTACTTTCATTTTCTAAAACTTTAATAATATACGTTTTTTGAAAAGTAAACTTTATAGACAGCAGTCCCAGTTAATTTGAAGTTGAGACTGAAAATTGGCCTTTGGGATTACCATTGAATCATCAAGCAGAGAAGAGGGATGTTGCCCATGTTGGGGCAAGTTTTCCTAATTACCAAGAAGAAATTTGATTGCTGCTACCTGATAGATACAGAGGAATCTGTCTAGAATCCAGGAATTTCTCTAAGGCAACTCTTGGATTTTCAACATAAAATTAATCATTTACTGGTAGATCTCCAAAGGATGTAAATTTTGGGGATTCCCTAACAGGTGAAAAATGCCAATCAGATCCAGCATTGGCTGAAGGCTGTGGGAATACAGGGTACTGATTAGAAAAGGGATCGCACAAAGGGAAAAAGCCTTAAGTGCACAGTATTAGGACATTATGTGCTGAAAACAGTGCACGCTGAAAACAGTAAAGATATTGTGATTCATTAGTAGGGAATGCTGAGATCATTTTTTGTCCTGTTCACACTCCTTTCAGCACTTCTTTTGACACTATACTTAGTTTGTTACATAGTCAAAGTGTTGATATTACAATAAAAGATGAGACAAGCCTGAGCTTGGAACTGCACCTACTTTCTCCGTTCTTGTGGGAGTTAGCTTGGTATAGTCCCTCTGGGCCTCTCATTGCTTTCAAGTATTTGGGCTCTGAGTAATTCTTGAGTCTCTGTTACTGAGAGGATAGTGACAGAAGGCAAAGAAAATATGGAACTGATGGTGGAAGCAAAGATTTTTTTTTTTTTTTCCTTTTTTGTCTTTTTCCGTGTCCGGCAACGGATCGCAACCCTCAGTGCCACGCCTGTACCGGACCGGGACTGGCAACGGGATCGCAACCCTCGGTGCTGCGCCCGCCCCTCGCTCAGCCAGTGAGCGGGAACCGGTCTGTATGTGGGATCCGAACCCTCGGGCGGGAGCGCCTCCGCGCTCCGAAGCGGCGCACTGTAGCAGTGCGCCACCGGGCCGGCCCAGAAGCAAAGATTTTTAAAGACCAATTCTGACCTCATACCTAGCTCCAGAATGACAGAAATGACAATAGTAGCAGTAGTGGATATTTTCTTTTTGTATTATTGTATTACATGTATTGTTAATCATTATTAACCATTATTGCATCACTTTTTCTTTTCTTTTTCTTTCTTCTTTTTTTTTTTTTAGTGGTATACAACTTTAGAATTCAGTTTCCCTACCATATAATATTAGGGTTGGATTATGATTAAACTAAACCTAGTATTAACATCACAGAGTGATTGTTGGGATTTTGTGGCTTCAGTTTTTGAGGAGAGGTAAATGTCTTCATTTGTATGAAGATTAGTTGCATTTTATCAGGCATATTGAAGAAGTTTCTATTGTTGCTAATTGAAATAATTCTTATAATTTATTTTTGTTACACATTAGCTTATATATGAAAGAGAATATTTTGACCTCGATAAAAGGTGATGCGTGGCAAAATGCCAGCTTTGGGAAGCTTTGTCTCAGAGGTCTATACACAGTTCCGATGTGGCCCCTCTTCCCTTAAGTTTCCTGGATACTAGGACTGGTAATTGCTTCTCACAGTAACTGATCATTGAGTTTTCTCAACATCCATTTATGGCTTTCCCACCATCCAACATCTAGGTAACCAATTTTCTTTATTAAATCCCTTATACATGAACCTCAGTGGTTGATTTCTATTGTCCTCATTGATCCTTCATGAATACACCCACATTGTTAAAAATTCTCTCTGAAATGGTTTGGTAAAAATTCCTCCCTTAGCTATATCCATAGGAATACTGATAAAATCATACATTCTTTTTTTTTTCAGAATGCCTGAAGCAAACATATTTAAATGAGTATCTGCCTTCTAGTCATCAAATTATGCTAAAATTGCTCAGTATTCTGGAAAGGTCCTTACATAGAGCTGCCCTCAGAATAACACATTGAGTTACAGAATATCATTAGTTTCTTTATATTACATCTAGGTTTTAACCAAAAATTGTGTCACCCAACTCAATTATCTTTCTTTATTCACCAAACTTGATTTCAAATTACTTTTGTTGTTTTTCTCCTCCCTAAAATATCCATATGTAAAGGTTAAAAGAAAAGACAAATTCATAATGTACCAAAGTTAACCATTTTGAAGAAAACACAAATTAGGCCTGTATGTGTGTGTGCATGTGTGTGTGTGTGTGTGTGTGTGTGTGTGTGTGATTTTCTGTGCCAATTGAGATGATCACTTAATTTCCACCACTTTTTAAAATATTTATGTTTTGTGTTACATTGATTCCTTCTCATTGTTGTGGATAAATCATTACTTTAACTAAGCATAGACAAAATTCAAGAATTATTTCATGTGTGATTACACAATCTGTGTCGCTGATCCTGCTGCTACCTATTTACCTTCTATTCGCTGTCTAAGGTACATTTGGTCTTATACCAATGTATTTTCGGATATAAGCAGTGTGATTAAAGCATGAAAACATTTTGATTGTAATGTAAATCTAAATGTCAAACAATGCAAGTTTACATCCTACTTGCAGTAGCCTAGAAATAGTACAAGTTATTCTAGTATTTTATTTTATGCATATTTTAGCATATGATATGTAAGTTTAAAAAATAAAGTATAAATACAACTGAATAAAATAAAATAAAATAAAATAAAATAAAATAAAATAAAATAAAATAAAATGGGTGAATACTCATAAAAAAAGAAACATTCTTGCATTTCTGAGATAGATTCTAATTGGTGATAGTGCACACTTATTTTGGATTCAGTTTTGCTAATATTTTGTTGAGGAATTTTGTATCTATATTAATAAAGGATACTGATTTGTATTTTCTTTACTTGTCATGTCTTTTTCTAGATTTGGTATCAAGGTAATGCTGGCCTGCAAGTCAGGAAATGCTCCCTCCTCTTCTAATTTTTGAAAGAGTTTGAGAAGAATTGGTGCTAATTTCTTGGTAAAATTTACCAATAAAGTTATCTGATCGTAGACTTTGTTGAGAGCTTCTTGATTATTGATTTGATCTCTTTATTTGTCAAAGGATTGTTCAGATTTTCTATTTATTCTGTAGTCAATTTGGTAATTTGCATGTTTCTAGCAACTAGTTCATTTTATCTAAGTTATCTAATTTGTTGGTGTACAGTAGGTCATAGTACTTACTTGTAATTTTTTTATTTCTATGAGGTCAGTAATAATGTCCCTGCTTTTGTTTTTTTTTTTGTTTTGCATCTCTTTTTTTCTCTTAGTCATTTTGGCTATAGGTTTGTCAATTTTTTTTATCTTTTAAAAGAATCAACTTTTAGTTTTGTTGATTCTTTTTATTATTTTTCTATTCTCCGTTTTGTTTATCTGAGCTAAAATTCTTATTATTCCCTTCTTTTGGCTAGCTTTGTGTTAATGTGCTCTTCTTTTTCTAGTTTCATAGGGTGTACATTAAGATTATTGACTTTTTTTTCAATGTAAGCATTCATATACATGAATTTACTCTAGGGACTGATTTTTTTTGCAACTCGTGAGTTTCAGTATGCTGTGTTTTCATTTTCATTTGCCCTAAGGTATTTTCTAAGTCCTATTGTGATTTCTTCTCTGAACCATTGGTTGTTTAGAGTATTTGCTCAATTTCCACAAATTTGTGAATTTTCCAGTTTCATTTCTTTTATTGGTTTCTAGTTTTATTCCACTGTGGTCGGACAAGACACTTTGTATTATTTTAATATTTTTAAATTTATTGAGACTTGTTTTGTGGCCTAGCATATGGCGTATCCTGGAAAACATGCAATGTGTACTTGAGATAAACATGTATGGTGCTGTTGCTGGGTGGAGTGTTCTATTTATATCTTTTAGGTCTATTTGGTTTATAGTGTTGATCCAGTACTATGTTTGCTCATTGGTTTTCTCTCTAGATGTTCTTTTTATCATTAAAACATGTGTATAGAAGTCTACAATTATTACTGTAGATTTGTCTGTTTCTTTCTTGAATTCTATCAGTGTTTGTTTTATAATTTTGGGACTATGCTCTTTGTGCACATATGTATATAATTGTTATATCTTCTTAATGAATTGAACTTTTTTCAATATATAATGACCTTCTTTGTCTCTTATAAAACTTTGTGATTTAAAACATATTTTGTCTTATATTAGAATAGCCAACACAGCTTTTTTTTTTTTAGTTACTATTGGCATTGTTTATCTTTTCCATCCTTTCTAATCTGAGTCTAATGTAGAAAACATATAACTAGATCATGCTCCCCTCTCATTTACCAACCTCTGCCTTTTGTTTGGAGGGTTTAATTCATTTACATTTAAGGTAATTACTGATAAGGATGTACTTACTTCTGCCATTTTTGCTGTTTGTTTTTTCCATGTCTTATCTGTTTTTTGTTCCTCATTTTCTCTATTAATGCCTTATTTTGTGTTTAATTAAATTTTTATTGTAATAAAAATCACATAACATAAAAGTCATCATCTTAGCTATTTTTTTATTGTATTGCTTAGTAGTGTTAATTATATTTATATTGTTGTAAAGTAGATCTCCAGAACATTTTTATTTTGCAGATCTGAAATTCTATACCTATTCTATTTGTTGAAATTCTCAACAAATTACCTTTTCTCCCTCCTCCACTCCATGGTAATCACCATTCTACTTTCTGTTTTTAAGAATTGGACTATGTTAGATGCCTCATATAAAGTGAAGTCATACTTTGCCTTTTGCTGACTGGCTTATTTAATTTAGCTTAAAGTCCTCAAAGATTACCCATTTTGTAGCATGTGACAAGATTTTATTCTTTTTAAAGGCCAAATAATTCATATACCACATTTTGTATATCCATTCATCCATTAATGAACATTTGAATTGCTTCCACTTCTTGGGTATCATGAGTAGTGCTGCTATGAGCATGGGCATAATAATTGATTTTTTTTTTTGTACTGTACCACTTTGATTCCCTTCTTATTTCTTCTTATGTATAATTTTATACATTATATATACAAGAGGAAATAAGAAGAGAGGCAAAATAATTTTGTAGGCCACAAGACAGAAATCAATTAGTATGTCCATGCTCATAGCAGCACTTAAATATATAATGTATTTTGCTTCCCTTCTTGTTTCCTCTTATATATATATATATATATATATTAGATATTTTATTACTGGTTAATATATTAATTACAATTCACATCCTAAATTTATTTATAAACTAGTTTAAATTGATGCAACTTAGCTAAAATATTATACAAAAACTTGCTCCTGTACAGTTTCTTTGCCCCCTCTGTGTTATGGTCATAAACTACATCTTCATATGTTGTTTTTTGATTAACATAGACTTATGATTATTCTTTTTTGCATTTTTTAATTATAGGAAATAAAAAGAGGAATTGCAAGCCAAAAATACAATAATTCTTGCTTTTATATTTACGTTGTTGTTGCCTTACTGAAGTTCTCTGTTTCTTCATGTGGCTTCCAGTTACTGCCTGAAGAACATTTCAACCATAAGAACTCACTTTAGCATGTTTTGTCAGGCAGATTTATAAGCAACAAACTCCCTCAGCTTTTAATTATCTGGGAATGTCTTAGTTTCTCTCTCATTTTTAAAGGTAATTTTGCCAAATATAGAAATGTTGATAGATAGTTTTTTTTTTCTTTTTTTTTTTTCTTTTCAGCACTTTAAATATACTACCCCACTCCCTTCTGGTCCTCATTGTTTATAATGAGAAATCTGTTGTTTTCTTATTGAGAATACGATGTATATGATAATTTTTTTCTCTCTTGTTGGCTCCAAAATTCTTTGCCTTCAGCCTTCAACAGTTTGTTAGTAATATGCCTCCATTTCAAACACTGTTTATCATTTTTGGCATTTGTTAAGCTCCTTGGATGTGTAGATCTGTGTCTTTTATCAAATTCGGAAAGGTTTTGTCATTTCTTCAAATATTCTTTTTACCCCTTTCTTTCCTCTCTTCCATTATGCATTTGTTGGCATGCTTGATGGTTTGTCCCACAGTTCTTGTAGCTTCTGTTCACCTTTCTTTACTCTTTTTTCTTTCTGATCCTCAGAGTGAATAACATCAATTAATCTATCTTCAATTTTTCTGGTCTGTTTTTCTACCTGTTCAAATTTGCTATTTAAAACTTTTAGTAAGTTCTTAATTTCAGTTATTGTACTGTTCAGCACCAGATTGTTCATTTAATTTATTTTTATAATTTTATTGACTTTACTAATATTCTATATTTGTTTATATATCATTCTTCTGTTTTACTTTACCTGTGGTTTCTTTTACTCTTTGAGCATATTTAATACCACTGGTTTTGGTTTTTGTCTACTAAGTCCAATGTCTGTATTTCCTAGGGATGGTCATTTGTGAATAGCTAATAATTTCTTTTTAACTTGCATGCTTCATAATTAATTTTTTTTAAGCCTAGGCATTTTGAGTATATAATGGGGAAACTCTGGAATCAGATTTTTCTCCCTCCCCAGGGTTTTTTTTTTTTTTTTTTGCTTGCTATGTGCTGTAGCTATTTGTTTAGTGTCTTTTCTAAACTATTTTTATAAAGCTATTATTGTTTTTTATGTATGATCTCTGAAGTCTCTGTACTGTAATGTTTTAACAGAAATCTACTTGGCCTCCAGAAGCTCTCCCACCCAGAGACAGAGACAGAGATAGACATAGACATAGACATAAAGATGAGAGAGAGAGGGAAAGAGAGAGAGACAGACAGAGAGAGAAAGAGAAAGCTGGGGGGAGGGGGAAAGAAAACTCTCCAAGTCTTTGCAGATTGGCTCTGTGCTGGGTCACTCCTTCAATGTTTAGCCAGATCACTTACCAGTCGGCCTTAGCCTTCACTTCCTACTTGTGTTGAGCCTAGAGATAAGTCAGAGTGAAAGCTTAGGGTCTTCTCAGGCCTTTTCTGGACATTCATTTTGCCCTGGGCATGTGCATAGTTTTCTGACTTCTTCAGTATATGCAGGCCCTTTTGAATATCCAAATTTCCCAAAGAAATTTTCTGCCTACATTTTCCTTCCAGGATTTCATCACTCTATTGTCTGCCACAATTGTAATCTTTTGCCCTAGGCAGCTGTTGGATGTTTGTCTTACATTGTTTTTGAGGAATGCCCACCATTTTTCTGCTCTTAAAGAATTCTGATTTAGGCAAAGCAAAACAAAGATAAGCTCTTGGAGCAGCCTTTCAGGTAGTGCTGACAGGTTAGATAAGACAAATACAATTTTTTAAGAATAAAGTCTGCTCCATTCCTTTTGGAATCAGGTACCAGAATCCCAAACTGGGAACATGAGCTGCCCTCTTCATGACTGTCACAGTGTCAGACAGGGGTTGGGCATGCATAAGAAAAATGACACAAAGACTTCCTAATGTTTTTAAGTTGCCTTTTTCTCGATTATACATGCCCTTTGTTGCTATAAACTTTTGACTATTTCTTGGAGTTCTGATAAAGTTTATTTGAATAGTGTTTGATTAAGTCGATCTTTCTTTGGCAAGATGGGTCCTTGGACCTCCTTCATCTGCCATTTTTGTCAATGTCTGATTTATTTAT
This sequence comes from Galeopterus variegatus, assembly GCF_000696425.1. Lineage (NCBI taxonomy): Eukaryota > Metazoa > Chordata > Mammalia > Dermoptera > Cynocephalidae > Galeopterus > Galeopterus variegatus. Next base: position 63,047 of record NW_007726463.1, read on the forward strand.
TTTAAATACGTGTGTTATATTTGTATTGATCTGTGGTTTGTTACATGAATTCTCCCATCAGAACTGTGGAACTTATTTCCTAGCTGAAGATGGGTCAAAGCTAAATCCCTCCCCTGGGATTTCCCTCAGTTTAAGGGACAGGTCTTTCCCAAAATTATACTTTTCTAGGGGCAGCTCATATCTAATGACTATCCAGTAAGGAGTGACAGGGGTCTGACTTCTTGCCAGGACATCTGAAAATTCAGGACCACTCTGAAAACGACTACCCTTCAAATTCTTGTGAGATTGTTGAGCTTTTCTCACCACTTCACAGATATTGTTTACTTCTCAATAATTTCCACACACAGCATCTTAGTCTCAGATTGTGATTCCCAGGCAATATAACATAAAACAATAGTTAAATTCAAAGGCTAAAGCTTTCAAAACCTGAAAAAAAAAATGAATTTAGCTTGTGTTAACCTTTACTTTTTATACCCTTGCTTATATTCCTTGCTTCTGGCCATTATCAATTATTTTCCTAACTTCCTACAAATAATACTTAATGTTCTAATAAAAATTTCCTAGGCTAGTAAATGAGTTCTATTGTTTATGTTATTTACCTTTTTTCCCTCTCTGAAAGTCAGGGGGAATTACCTGTATTCATTCTTTATAAGTTTATTCCAAAATTCTTCAGTGATTGTGGGTACAATGAAGTCATTTCATTTATGTGTTCTCTCAACCCCTGGTAAGTAACTGGCCATTACAAAAGATTTAACTTCTTCAGAAGTTATGGATTTCAAAATTCACAGTGAAATCTCCATTTTTCTCCAAATAAAATCTATAGTAAAGCTCATTATATAAGAAAATAAGAGAAAAAATTTGTTGGTGTAGTTTCATTTTTAAAGTACATATTTATATCATTTTCTCATCCTTGGGGCAATTGATGAAAAAAATAGAGCTGTTTTGATTCATGCAAACATTTGAAATAGAAGCTTGATGGGTGACAGTGGTAAGTTTATTTCAGCCTCAGCCTCAGTTTATTTCTATGCTTTGGATTCGTTTGCGAAGTATTGAAATAATCATTATAAATAAGTAGTCTCAAATAGAAAGAATTAAAAAACATTTTACTGTATAATGTTTTGTATATTTTATTGAAATAGATCAATAGAATGTAGCACTCCATTTTTTTCACTCACACGTTCATGTAGAAGGGTAGATAACTGGGACAAGGCAGAAAGTCTGGAAGATCACATACCACCTTCTAGTCTTGCAGTGTGTTGGAACCTCTGATAACCTGGAAAGAAATTAAAGATACACTTAAGGTTTCTGAATCTAACAATAGGGGTACTTAACACAGTTATGTAAGATCGAGAAGTTTTAAATATGGATACATAAAGAATTGAATGTCAGTTACTATTTATTATTGAGAGAATTTATAGTGTTGTGTTCCATTGACTGAATCAGATTCTATCATTTACTAATTATACTTTCTCCTTAACATCTGTAAAAGAGTTTTTAAAGAAATCAGTATGAAAAGCTAATATTGTAATGGGAGAAATAGTTTTCAAGCATGAAAATAAAATTGTACAGTCATGTAAACACAGTAAGACAGGATACTTTAAAGATTAACATGATAATTCCACTGCTAGACATTCTAATATATAATGATTTTATTACATATTAACTCATGCAATAAAATAACGGGAGAAGATATGTACTAAGATATGTACAAACATATGTACTAAGTGAAGATCCAATATATACACTGAGTGCCGAAACTATATCAGATAGGATTATGAATTTGCGCTCTGGAGTCAAACTGTTTGGGTTTATATTATGTTTCACCACGAGTTGGCTGTTTGATTTTTAGCAGGTTACATAATTTCTCTTTGTTTTCTTATATGTAAAATGTGAATAACAATCGTGACTTTATAGGTATACACATACACACAACTGTATGTGTGTGTATATACACATACACACACAAACTCATTATAAGGATACATCAAAAAGTTCGTAGAAAAATAGAATTAAGAGATAATACAAATCTTTCCATGAACTTTTTAAAGTATCCTCAAATAGACATGCACACAAACACACACACACACACACACACACACACACGCACAACCTAGAATACTGCCTGGTAGAGAATGAGAACTCATAAATGACTATTATGATTGTCAACAAGATGTACTGTTTTGGCTGATGACTATTTCATGATGAATACACAATCTTGTGACTTTCCCTTGTCCAGTAGTTAATTGAATGCCGAGAATTATATTCTATTTTAAATTTACATGCAGTAACATGACTATAACTGAATTAAAATAATTTCATACCTGTCATGTCTCATAGCTTAGCTCTTGTCCTTACAAGTTCTGTAACACTTTTTTCCTCTTTTAACACAGAGCAATCCCTGATTTTTCCAGAAAACTCCTGTTAATACCCCAAACTCCAAAAATTTGTCATCTTTAAAAATAAATTTTTGGGTCAGCCCGGTGGCGCACTGGATAGTGCGCCGCTTGGGAAGCGCGGCGGCGCTCCCGTCTGAGGGTTCGGATCCCACATACAGACCGGCTTCCGCTCACTGGCTGAGCGAGGCGCGGGAGCAACGCCGAGGCTTGCAATCCCGTTGCCGGTCCCCGGTCCGGTACAGGGGGAACACTGAGGGTTGCCATCCGTTGCCGGACACGGACAAAAGACAAAAGACAAAAAAAAAAAAAAAAAAAAAAATTTAATTTTAGAATAGTTTTAGATTTACAGAAAAAATGCAAAGATAGTACAGAGAATATCCATACATTCTACAAGTAATTTTACCTACTGTTAACACCTAATATTAGTATGGTATATTTTTCAAAACTAATGAACCAATATTGATGCACTATTATTAACTGACATTTATCTTTTCTTTTTTTTTTTTGTCTTTTTTCCGTGTCCGGCAACGGATCGCAACCCTCAGTGTTGCCCCCGTACCGGACCGGGGACCGGCAACGGGATCGCAAGCCTCGGTGTTGCTCCCGCGCCTCGCTCAGCCAGTGAGCGGGAGCCGGTCTGTATGTGGGATCCGAACCCTCGGACGGGAGCGCCGCCGCGCTTCCCAAGCGGCGCACTATCCAGTGCGCCACCGGGCCGGCCCATTAACTGACATTTATATTTTATTTGGAATTCTATAGTTTCTACTTAGCGTCCTTTTCTGTTTCGGGATCCCATCCAAGATACCACATTGCATTTAGTTGTTATGTCTTAGATTTTTTGTTTGTGACAGTTTTTCAGTCTTTCCTTGTTTTTGATGACCTTGCCAGTTTTGAGGAGTACTGGACAGTTATTTTGTAGAATGTCTCTCAGCTGAGATTTTTCTGATGTTTTTCCTATGATTATATGGGGGTTGTGTGGTTTGGGAAGGAAGACCACAAAGTTAAAGTGTCAGTCTCTTCATATCATATCAAGGGTGTATAGTGTAAACATGACATATCACTGTTGATATTAACTTTGATCACCTAGCTTGAGTTAGCATTTGTGAGTTTTTTCCATCGTATTCCTTTTTTTCCTTTCCATATTGTACTCTTTGGAAGTCCATCTGCATTAAACTAAAAATGAGTTTATCTTGTTGCATCTGACCACAGTTCACTACCATCTAAATCCTTCTAGGCTGCTCTCCTTGCTTATCTGCAACCTTCAATGCCGACAGTGAGAAACCTAGCTCCCACCATCTTTCATACATTTCCTAAATCATCCAACTCCAGTAAACATTTATTGTGGTTTCAGAGTTGTTAGCTCACACCCTCATGAGAAACCACTTTATCAACTAGAGTACAGTTCTTATGTACAGTTCCTTTTGACTTTAATTTTGCAGACTATACTTATTTCCAAAGTTACTTAGGTCAAAACCTGATTCCCCCACCCACTTCAGTGAGGATGTAGTACATTTAGATTTTCTTGTCACATTCTACATCCAACCTGGGTTTTCCTGATATCCTAAATGATTTTTTTAAAAAATTTGCAAATACTAAGGTATATTCTTATGCTGTAATTTACCATTATAATGTAATAGAGAATAGTTTTATGGCTCTAAAAAATCCCCTGTACTTCACCTATTCAACCCTTTCCTTTTCCCCTAAACTGGCAACCAACCATCTTCAACATCTCTACAGTTTTGCCTTTTACAGAATGTCACATTACTGGAATCACAGAACATTTAGCATCTGCTAAAAACACATTGAAGGATACTTAAATATAATATATACTTAATTATATTTAAATATAAGAATAATTCATGTTTTTATGTTGCTTGATAGCTCATTTCTTTTTTGTCGTTAAACAATATTTCACTGCCTGAATGTACCACAGGTTGTTTATCCATTCACCTATTGAAGGACATCTTGATTGCTTCTGATATAAATAAAGCTACTCTAAATATTTGTAAGCAGGATTTTAACTTGGATCATTTAATTTCTTATTGTTGAATTTTATGAGTTCTTTGTATATTTTGTGTACTACTTCTTTATCATATATGTGTTTTGCAAGTATTTTCTCCCAGTCTGTATCTTTTCTTTTCATTAGCAGCATCTTTTTCAGAGAAAACCTTTTTAATTTTAATAAAGTCTAACTTATCATTTTTTTCATAACTTATGCTATTGGAGTTGTACTTAAAAACTCATCAACAAACTCAAGGTTGCTTAGAATTTTCTCCTATGTTTTCTTCATGAATTTTTAGTTTTGCATTATAAATACAGTGCTATAATACATTTGAATTAAAATAATACATTTTGTGTAAGGTGTAAGGTTTGTGTCCAGGTTCTCTCTCTCTCTCTCTCTCTCTCTCTCTCTCTCTTCTGAATATGTACACCCACTTGTTCCAACACTATTTCTTAAAAAAAACTATCCTTTTCCATTGAAACCCAATTCCACTGTTAAATTGTCACACAGCAGTTGATTATACTTGTGTGGATCAATTTCTGATTATTCTGTTCTATGCCACTAATCTATCTGTTTATTCATTTACCAATATCATGCTGTCTTGATTATTGTAATCTTATAGTAAGTCTTAAAATTGTGTTTCATGAGACCTTCCAACTTTTTTCTTTTTCTTCCATATTCTATTGGCTATTCTAGGTCCTTTGCCTTTCCATATTAAATTTAGAATAAAGATGTAGATATCTATAAAATAGCTAGCTAGCATTTTTGATGAGATTGTGTTGAAATGATTTTTCTATTTAGGAAGAATTGACATCTTAATAATATTAAGCTTTCCATTTATAAGCAGTATTTCTTTATTTATTTAGAATCTTTGATTTCTTTTAATAGAAGTTGGTAGTTTTCTGCATATAGATTCTGTACATATTTTGTAGACATACCCAGGTATTTCTTTATTTTAGATGTTATTATAAATTATATTTAAAAAATTTTTCAAGTGCCCAATGTTATTGCTGGTGTATAGGACAGCAATTCATTTTGCTTATTATTCTTTATCCCACAGCTTTGGTATACTTGCTTCTCAGCTCCAGGTGATTTTTTTTCTTTTTTTTTTTTTTTTTTTTTTTTTTTTTTTTTTTGATTCTTTGGAATTTTCTCCATAGAAAATTACATAACTTGTGAATACAGACAGTTTTATTTCTTTATTGCCATCTGTATCTATATTTTTCTTGTCTTACTGCTTTAGCTAGGACTGACAGTATAATGTTAAATAAAAATGGCAACAGGACATTTTTGTCTTGTTCCCAACTTTTGAGGGAAAATGTCCAGTTTTCCACCACTAAATATGATGCCAGACATGGATATTTTGTAGATATTATTGATCAAGTTGAGGATGTTTCCTTTTATTACTAGTTTACCAAGGGTTTTTATCATAAAGGGGTGTGGAATTTTATCAAAATTTTTGCTTAAATTGATACAATTGATACAATCATAATTTTTCTTCTTTACTCTGTTGATTTGCTGGGTTACACTGTTTGATTTTCTAGTAGCGGACAAGCCTTGTATGACTGGAATAAATCCCAATTCATTATGTATTGTGGTATATAATTACTTTTATTCATAGCTGGATCCTGTTTGCTAATCTTTTGTTGAGAATTTTTCATCTATGTTTATAAGAGATATTGGTCTATAGTATTCCCTTCTTTTAATTTCTTTATCTGGTTTTGGTATGAAGGTAACGCTAATCTCATTTAAGGAATTAGGAAGTGTTTTTTATTCTTTTTTTTTGTATCATCTGGTATAATATCTTTCTTAAATGTTTGATAGAATTAATCATATAAAACCATCTGGGCTTGGTACTTTCTTTTTTGAAAGTTTGTTAATTACTGACAATTTCTTCAGTACATAGAAACTGGACTCTCTAGGTTTTATGTTTTTCCTTATGTTAGTTTTGGTAGTTTGTGTCTTTTAAAGAATTGATCCACATTTATACATATTTATGGGTACAGAATTGACTATCAGTATTTGTGTACAGTATGTAATGATCAAATCAATATTATTAGCATGTTTATCAATACAAATCACAATTACTTTTTGTTTCCCATACCCAATTACTCTCTATTCCCCCTCCTTCGCCCCTCTCCTATCTGTAGTAACTATAAGTCTGTTCTCTCCTTCCAAAAGTTCAACATTTTATCTTTGATAATGTTTCTTGTTCTAAAGTCTACCTAAAATTAATATAGCTACTCAAGCTTTCTGTTGATTAGTGTCAACTTGCTATGTCTTTCTCAATTTCTTTACTTTTAGCCTGTCTGTTTTTGTATGTTAAAAGCAGGATTGTGGTGGACAACATATAGTTGGGTTTTGTTTTTTTACCCACCATGATAATCTCTGTCATTTAATTGGTATATTTCGACCATTCAAATGTAAAATGATTATTGATATATTTAGAGTAATATTAACTGTGTTTGTATGTGCTTCCTATTCATTGCCAGAGGCTTTTGTTTATCTATTTTTGTGCTTTCTCTGGTTTTAATTAAGCGTTTTATATGATTCCACTGTATCTTATTTTTAGCTTATCAATTATATTTCATTTATAAATATTTCAATGGTTGCAACAGAATTTACACCATTTTTTTTAACTTAAGTAAGTCTATATTTAAATAGCACTAATCTGATTCATATATGGTATATTTCTCAACTCCTACATCCCATCTGTTGTGACATTACTGTCAATTATTGTACAAATCTATGTTATATTCACCTAATAGATTGTTTTTATTACGATTGTTTTATATAATTTTCTTTTAGATTGATTAAGAATAAGAAAAATAAAATATTTTGATTTTTCTTCATTTATTCAGTCTCTAATACTTCTACATTCTTTCTGTAAATACAGGTTTTTGGCCCGTATGGATTATTTTATTCCTTAAGAAAATACTTTTAACACTTTTTCCAGAGCAAGTCTGCTGATGATAAATTCCCTGTTTTTGTTTGTCTGAGAAAGTTTTAATTTCTCTTTCACTTTCGAAGGATAATTTTACTGAATATAGAATTCTAGTTTGGTTGGTTTTCCCTTTTAACAGTGCATATTTCACTACACTCTTTTATCTCAAGCTCATAGAGATTCTTCAGAAGGTAACATTTTTCTTCTTGGCTTTATTGAACTACAGCTGACAAATAAAATTGTGTATATTCAAGGTGTATGATGTGATGTTTTGATATATGTATATAATGTGAAATGATCACCACAGTAAAGCTAATTAACATATCCATCATCTCACGGTTACCTTTTTTATTTGTGGTGAGAATATTTAAGATCTACTCTCATAGCAAATTTCAAATGCACATTATTATAATTTATAGTCACCATGCTATATGTTAGGACTCCAAAACTTATTCATCATAAAACTGCAAGTTTGTACCATTTGAACAACATCTCCACATTTCCTTCATCTCTGACTGTGGACAATTACACTTCTACTCTCCATTTCTATGAGTTTGACTTTTTTTAGATTACACATGTGAGATCATGCAGTGTTTGCATTTCTGTGATTGGTTTATTTAACTTAGCATAATGTCCTACAGGTTCACTCATGTCATGATTGTCAGGATTTTATTCATTTGTAAAGGTTAAATGTTATTTCATTATACATACATACCACATTTCTTTATCCATTCATCTGTTGGCAGACACTTAGGTTATTTCTATACAAAGGTACTTCAAAAAGTTTATGGAAAAACAGAATTAAAAGTTAATATGAGTCTTTTTATGACTTTTTTGAAGTACCTTTGTATCTTGGGTATTGTGAATAATGCTGCAGTGAACATGGGAATAAAGGTATTTATCTTTGAGATAGTGATTATATTCCCTTTGGATACATACCCGAGTGAGATTACTGAATTACATAATAGTTCTATTTTTAATTTTTTAAGGAAACTTTATATTGTCACATTGGCTGTATCAATTTACATTCCTACCAAAAAAGTATAAAAGTTCCCTTTCTCTACATCTCCACAACCAGTTATTTGACCTTCTGATGATAGCATCCCTAACGGGTGTGACGTGATATCACATGTGTTTTTGATTAATATTTCCAAATGATTAATGATGTTGAGCACTTTTCTTATACTGATTGGTCATTTGTATGTCTTCCTTGGAAAAAATGTCTATTCAAGTTTTTTGCACATTTTAAAATTGAGTTATTTGTGTTTTTGTCAATAAGTTGTATGAGTGGATCCACTTTTAAAAATTTTTTTTGCATATTTTCTGACAACTGTGCTATAAATTTTATCCTTGTTTCCACATATGAATGGTTTTATTTTTTTCTCTGACTTCTTTCAACATTTTCATTTTGTCTTTGGGTTTCTGCAGGTTGAATTTGCTACCTCAGGTGTGTGTGGGGGAGAGGGGTTGGTTTTCTTGTTTGTTTATTTTTTGACTTTATACTGCTTGGTAATCTCTTACATTCTGGATGTTTTTGGTGTGTCTTTTTTTTTTAAAAAGGAGACATTATTGCTTCAAATATTTCTTCATTCTCTCTTGGTAATTATTATTTTTTTAATTTTTAATTTTAATTTTATCATTACACAATGTAAACATTTTTTGTGGCCTTTACCAAATTCTCCTTTACTCCCCCTTCCCCTTCAGCTTTCCCACCTCTGGCGTCCTCACTTCCGTTAACTCCTTTTGAAAGTTCAAGGAATTATTGTGATTGTGGTAGATTTCTTTTTCTTTTTTTTCCAGCTCCTACTTATGAGTGAGGACATGCAGTATTTCTCTTTCTGTGCCTGACTTAGTTCACTTAACATAATTTTCTCTAAGTTTATCCATATTGCTGCAAATGGCAGAATTTCATTTTCTTTATGGCAGAGTAGTATTCAATTGTGTGCATATGCCACATTTTCCTTACCTAGTTGTCTGTCGATGGGCATTTAGATTGGTTCCAAATCTCAGCTATTGTAAATACAGCTGCAATAAACATAGGAGTGCAGGTGATGATTTCCATTCCTTTGGTTCTATACTCCAGGAGTGGGATTGCTGGGTCTATGTGTAGCTATTTGAGGAAATTCCATACCGTTTTCCATAATAGCTGCACTAATTTACAGTCCCACCAGTAGTGTAGGAGTGTTCCCCTTTCTCTGCATCCTTTCCAGCATTTGTTATTCTCAGTTTTTATGACAATAGCCAGTCTAGCTGGGGTGAGATGATATCTCAAGGTGGTTTTGATTTGTGTTTCCCTGCTGCTTAATAATGTTGAGCATTTTTTATGTATCTGCTGGCCATTTGTATACCTTCCTTTGAGAAATGCCTATTCAGCTCCTTTACCCGATTTTTAATTGGGTAACTTGTCTTTTTACTAAGTTGTTTGAGTTCCTTGTATATTCTGGATACTAATCACTTGCTGGATGCATAATTTGCAAATATTTTCTTCCATTCAGTAGGCTGTCTTTTTGCTCTGTTAACTGTTTTTTTGTGTTGTTGCTGTTTTCTGTTGTTGCTGGGTTTTTTTGTTTGTTTGTTTTTGGCTGTGCAGATGCTTTTTAGTTTGATATAATCCCATTTGTTTATTTTTCCTTTGGTTGTCTGTGCTTTTGGGGTCTTCTTCATAAAGTCTTTGCCCAGTCCTTCTTCCTGAAGTGTTTCTTCTATATTTTCTTTTAGTAGTTTTATGGTTCCAGATCTTATACTTAAGTCTTTAATCTATTTTGAGTTGATTTTTGTATGTGGTGAGAGGTGTAGGTATGGTTTCATTCTTCCACATATGGATGTCCTGTTTTCCCAGTACCATTTATTAAAGAAGCTGAATGCATGCTCTTGTTGCCCTTCTCAAACATTAGTTGGCTGCAAGTATATGGGTTGATTTCTAGGTTCTCTATTCTTTTCCATCTGTCCAACTGTCTGTTTTAATGACAGTACCATGCCATTTTGGTTACTACATCTTTGTGGTATAATTAAAAGTCAGGTAGTGCTATGCTTCCAGCTTTATTTTATTATTTTATTATTTATTTATTTATTTATTTTGCTCAGGATTGCTTTGTCTACTTGGGGTCTTTTGTTGTTCCATATGAATGTTAGGATTGTTTTTGTATTTCTGTGAAGATTGTCATTGGTATTTTGATGGGGATTGCATCGAATCTGTAGATTGCTTAGGGTATTTTGGACATTTTCACAGTATTATTTCTTCCAATCCAAGAGCATGGAAAGTCTTTTCATTTTTTGTGTCCTCTTTAATTTCTTTCAATAGTGATTTGTAGCTCTCATTGTAGAGATCTTTCACCTCCTTGGTTAAATTGATTCCTGGGTATTTTATATTTTTGGTGACTACTGTAAGTGGGCTTGCTTTCTTGGTTTCTTTTTCTGCTAGTTTGTTATTGGAGTATTGAAATGCTACTGGTTTTTGCTTGTTGATTTTGTATCCTGCCATATTATTGAAATACTTTATCAGGTCTAGAGTTTCTTTGTAGACTCTTTAGGATTTTCTAGCGATAGAATCATGTCATTTGCAAGCAGGGACAATTTCACTTTTTCAATCTGGATGCCTTTTATTTCTTTCTCTTTCCTGATTGCTCTGGCTAGTACTTCCAGCACTATGTTAAATACGAGTGTTGAGGGTGGGCTCCCTTTCTTTGTTCCTGTTCTTATGGGAAATGTTTCAGATTTTTCCCATTCATGGTGACGTTGGTGGTGGGTTTGCCATATTTGGCTTTTATTATGTTGAGATGCTTTCCTTCCATACCAAATTTGCTGAGAGTCCTTATCATGAAGGGATGTTGAATTTTGTCAATTTTTTTCTAATTCTATTGAGATAATCATATAGTCTTTGTCCTTGAATTTATTGATGTAGTGTGTCATTTTGTTGACTTGCATATGTTGAACCATCCCTGCATCCCTGGGATGAATCCCTCTTGATCATGGTGTATTATTTTTTTAATGTGCTACTATATTATTATTGCTATTTTTTTGAGGATTTTTGCATCTATGTTCGTCAGATGTTTTGGTGTATAGGTTTCTTTTTTGTTGTATCTTTTTTCTGGTTTTGTTATCAGGGTGAACCTGTCCTCACAGAAAATGAGTTTAAGAGAATGGCCTGTTTAAACTTTTTTGAATAGTTTGAAGAGAACTGGTATAATTCTTCTTTAAATGACTGGTAGAATTCAGCAGTAAAGCCATAAGGTCCTGGGATTTTTTGTTGTTGTTGTTTGGAAACTGCTGATTACTGCTGCGATCTCATTGCTTTTTACTGGTCTGATGAGGCTTTTTATTTATTTTTGGTTCAGTCTAGGTAGTTTGTATGTGTCCACAACTTTATCCATTTCCTCCAGGTTTTCAAACTTGTTGGTGTATAGTTGTTCATAATAGTCTCTAATGATTGTTTGTATTTTTGTGGTATTGGCTGCACTGTCTCCTCTTTTATTTCTGATTTTTGTTATTTGGGTCTTCTCTCTTCTTTTCTTAGTTAGCTTAACTAATAGTTTGTCTATTTTGTTCATCTTCTGAATAATCCAACTTTTTGTTTCATTGATGTTATATATTATTTTGGGGATCTCTATTTTATTTAGTTCTGCTCTGATTTTAATTATTTCTTTCTATCTACTGATTGTGGGATTGTTCTCGTTTTTATAGTTCCTTAGATGTAATATTATTTTGTTTATTTGAAATCTTTCTATTCTTTTTGCATTAAGCATTTATTGCAGTAAAATTCCCTCTTAGTGTTGCTTTTGTAATATCCCACAGGTGTTATTAGGATGTGTCTTTATTTTTATTAGTTTCAAGAAAGTTTCAATTTTCTGTTTATTTTTTTCTTGGATCCATAGGTTGTCCAGGAACATATTGTTTAATTTCCATGTGTTTGTGTTGTTTCCTGAGTTTCACGTGTTATTTATTTCTAGTTTCAATCTATTGGGATCTGAAGTGATACTTGAAATGATTTCAGTTTTTAAAAATTTGTTGAGACTTGATTTGTGACCTAAATATAGTCTATCCTGAAGAATGTTTTAGTGCTGATGAGAAGAATTTATATTCTCTAGTTGTTGAATGAAGTGTTCTGTAGACATCTGCCAAGTCCATTTGTCCAAAGTGTAGTTTAAATCCTGTGTTTCTCTGTGACTTTTTGCCTAGATGATCTGTCCAGTGCTGATAAAATAGGTCCCCAACTATTATCGTACTGGGGTCTATCTCTTTCTTTTAGGCCTAACATTGTTTGCTTTATATATCTGGGTGCTCCAGTGTTGGATGCATATATATTTATGATTTTTATGTCTTCTTGTTTTGTAGATCTGTTTACTGTAATATAATGGCCTTCTTTGTCTCCTTTTATGGTTTAGGGTTTAAAGTCTATATTACCCAATATAAGAATAGCTACTCTTGCTCATTTTTGGTTTCCATTTCCATGGCATATGTTTTCCATCCCTTTACTATTATTAGTCTGTGTGTCTATCTACAGGTGAAGTGAGTCTCTTGCAGACAGCATATAGTTGTGTCTAGCTTTTTAAACCAATTAGTCAGTCTATGTCTTTTGAGTGAAAAGTTTAAACTGATTATATTTAGGGTTGTTATTGAAAGGTATTGTCCAATTGTTGACATTTTATCTGTTCTTATTTGGATATATTAAATATTTTTTTTTCCTTTCTTTCCTTTCCTTCTCATGAACATGGAAGTGCAGGTATCTTTTCAATATGTTGACTGCCATTCCTTTCAATATATACCCAGTAGTGGGATTGCTGGATCATATGGTAGTTTTATCTGTAGTTATTTGCAGAATCTCCATACTGTTTTTTATAATGGCTGTGCTAATTTACAGTCCCACCAACTGTAAAAGAGTTCCCCTTTCCCTGCATTTTCACCAGCACTTATTATTCTTGGTCTTTTTAATAATGGCCAGTCTAACTGGGGTCAGATTACATCTGTCAATGTGGTTTTAATTTGCATTTCTCTGATGATTAGTGATGCTGAGCATTTTTTCATGTACCTTTTGGCCATGTGTATGTCTTCTTTTGAAACATGTGTATTCATATTTGCCCATTTCTTAATTGGATTATTTGTTTTATAACTGTGATGTTGAGTTATTTATATATTCTGGATATTAATCCCTTGTTGGATGTATAGTTAGTAAACATTTTATCCTAATCCATAGGTTGTCTTTCTGCTCTGTTGATTGTTTCCTTTGCTGCGCAGAAGCTTTTTAGTTTGATATAATCTCATTTGTTTATTTTTTATTTTGTTGCTTTTGCTCTTGGGGTCTTATTCATAAAGACTTTGCCCAGTACTACTATCTGGAGTGTTTCCCCTATGTTTTACTTTAGTAATTTTATTATTTTTGGTCTTATATTTAAGTCTTAATCCATTTTGAGTTGATTTGGGTATAGGGTGAGAGGTACAGGTACAGTTTCATTCTTCAGTATACAGATGTCCAGTTATCCCAGCACCATTTATTGAAGAGGCAGCCTTTTCCCCAATGTATGTTCTGGTTGTCTTTGTCAAAGATCAGTTGGCTGTAATTATGTGTGTTGATCCTCAGGTTTTCTATTCTGTTCTATTGATCTGAGTGTCTGTTTTTATGACAGTACCATGCTGTTTTGGTTACACTACCTTTGAACAGATTCAATGCAATCCCATCAAAATATCAATGACATATTTCATAGTAATAGAAGAAACAATACTAACATTTATATGGAAGAACAGAAGACCCCAAATAGCTAAAGCAATCCTGAGCAAAAATAAATAAATAAAGTTGGAGGCTTAACACCATCCAATTTCAAATTGTATATCAAAGATTTTCTTCATTTTTTTTTTAAATTATTTTTTTCCTTTTTTTGTCTGCCTGGGTTATTTTGAAAAGACTATCTTCAAGATCAGAAATCCTTTCTTCTGCTTTCTCTAGTCTGCTGCTTAAGCTCTCTGTCGTGTTTCTTATTTTGTTGAATGAAACTTCTAGTTCCATGAATTCTGGTACATTCCTTTTTAAGGTATTAATCTCTTCATAAATTTCTTTCTCCATATCCTGGATTATTTTTTCTTGTTTCATTATGTTGCCTAATTGAATCTTCTTGTATCTCAGTGAGTTTCTTTAAGATTGTTACTCAGAATTCTTTTCAGTCACTTCAAGGGGCTCCTGCTCTATAGAGTCTGGTATTTGAGAATTATTGTTATTGTTTTGGTGGTGTCATATTGTCTTGGACTTTCACATTTTTAGTATCACTATATTGCTGTCTGGTCTTTCAGTAGAGCAGGTGCTTCTTCTATTACTCTGCAGTGTGCTTTAAGGAGAGAGACTTCCTGTCTTTTTCCAGTCTCTGCTGGTTTCTCTCCTTATGTCAATGCAGTCAAGTGCCTGTTGGGCCACCTGCATGGTTGTTGTGGCTACTACCTTGGCAATGAGCTATCTTGCAGCAGCTGTAGCTGTGGTGGTGACTGTGTTGGGCTACCCATGTGGGAGAGGTGTTTTTGGTGTGTTCCTGCCTGCTGCCAGGCAGGAGGTGCTGCCCATGGCTCTTACCTAGGACCCCATATGTTCTCCTGCTTGCTGCCATGCATGGGAGCTTCCCACAGCTCCTGCTTAGTACCCTGTATTAGTCCATTTCTGTTGCTTATAATAAAATACATGGAACTGGGTAATTTATTTTTTAAAAAGTGAAATTTATTGCTATGGTTTCTGAGGCTTGGAACCAAAGTCCAGGGAACACATCTAGTGAGATCCTTTGTGGTGGTGACAGTGATAGCAGAGTATCACATTACAAAAATGGTGGAGCAGAGACAGAGAGACCAACCTTTTCATTCACCTTTAAAGCCGCTGACCACCATTGTTAATCCATTCATTACAGCATGGTCCTACTATCTAATCACGTCTTCAAGGCTCAACCTTTCAATTACCATAATAGGATTTCCACCCTCTACAGTTACAGTGTGGATTAAGCTTCTAATATATGAAACTAAGGGGACATAATTCAAGTTTCAATGAGTTTTGGGGGGACATAATTCAATCCACTACAGACCGTGTGCGTGCTCCTGCCTGCTGCTGGGCAGTAGGTTCTCATTATTTCTTCAAATATTTCTTCTTCATTCTCTATTTCTTCTCCTTGTATGCAATTACACATACTTTACATTTTTTGAAATTGTCTCACAATTCCTTGGTCTTCTGTTCTGAGTATGTGTTTGTTTTTGTTTTTGTTTTCCTTCTTTTTTCCTCTTTACCTTTCAGTTAGATTGTTTCTATTGACCAATCTTCATGCTCACTGTGTCTTTCCTTATCTATGCCAAATTTATTGGTTAATTCATTGAAGGCATTCTTCATTTCTGTTACAGTGTCTTTGTTTTCTGTTTTGTTTTCCCCAGCATTTCCTTTTGACTCTTAGATTTTCCATGTCTCTGCTTGCATTATTCATCTGTTTTTTGCATGTTGTCTACCCTTCAATTAGATCCTTTAACATATTTATCAAGTTATTTTTAATTATCTATTTGATAAGTCTAACATCTGTATCATATCTGAGTTCTGTTTGGTGATTGATTTGTCTCGTCTCACTGTGTTTTTCTTGCGTTTTGACATATCTTGTCATTTTTTCTTTTTTTCCTCCTGGGTGCCAGAAACAGTTTATGTCTCCAGCTGCTTCTGCTCTACAGAGACAAATCTCTTCGGTGACTCTATGTATATACTTGTCTGTACAGATTTTCAGACGGCAGTTTTCCCTGCAATGTCAATTCTTTGATAAATCCAAAAAAAGTCATTGATTTGAAGTTTTCCAGTGTTTTCTCATGTAAAGACAGGAATGATGATTTCCAGTCTTTTAACATATTAGAGTTGAAACTGGAAGTTCCTCCTGCCTTTTTTAGATCTACAATCATTTACCCCTACCATCTTTACTCTCACCTTTACCCCTGCACATCCCCCCTTTTCTTCCTATACAGCTTCAATTCCATACACAGACAACCATTATTATTACCCTAAAACATACACCATGAATACCTTATATCCACTAGTTTATACGCATTTGGTCAAACTCAATTCTGCTTAAATACAACTCTGCCTACTCTGCATAGGAATTGTTCAACTGAATGTGTTTCTAAATTAACGTGTAACTTTTTTTTTTTTTACCTTTTCTCACTTGGTATTCACTAAGAGCATCATGGGGGTCTAGTGCTACCCACTGTATTTTCCTCAGTACATTTACTCTCTGTTACTCTCGACAATTACTTCATGCTTTTTTTTCCTACTCTTACCCCTCAAAGCTTCCTAGTCTTCTTTTTATTTTTAGTTGCTGCAATATGAAGAGAATTTCCACAAACTTTCCTCCACAGCATTCTAATCACTTACCACTTTTCCTGTTTCTTCCAAAATACTATCATTAGTATGAATTCAATCATATGTTTTTTCTCCCATCTTAAATTCAAAAAAATAAAAACCATTTCTTGATTCTACCTTCTTCTCTGTCTCTTTTGTCATAAAGTCTTCTGTCATTCTCTCATAATCCACTACCACCACGTTTTTGTTTCCACCATTAACCTGAAAGTGTTCTTGTCAAGGTGAACAAAGACTTCTACATTGCACAATTTTCAACTCTTGAATTGTTTTAGTTTATTACTATTATTTGATAGAATTGATCTCTTGCTCTTCCTAGAAATACTTCTATAATCTGGCTTCCAGGACATCACACTTTTTTGATTTTCTTTATGCCACATTTGTCCATCCCTTTTTATTCTCTTTTCTTATTCCTCAATATCCTCCCACCCCCAACCTCCTAACTGTGAAAGAATTAGTCCAGACCTATCTTTTTTCTTTATCTATTTTTTGGTGTTCCCACTCATTTAATGAAAATTTCCAAATTTATTATATTTTCATCCCAACCTCACCCAATATATCATTTGGATGTCTAATTATCATCTTAAATTTAACATCCCCCCAAAATAAACTCCTGCTCTTCCTCTTAAAAAACAAACAAAACAAAAAACAAAACAAAAAAACAAAAACAAACAAAAAGACTGGAGTCATATTTAACTGCTTTTTCTCATATTCCATATACGATCCATTAAGAAGTCATTTTGTTCCTTCCTTCAATATGTACCCAGAACCACATGTTTCCTAAGACCACCACTGTCATCCCAGTTTCAAAACACTGTCAATTTTTATCTAGCTTTTTCCAGTAGCTCTTCTTACTTACTTTCTTGCTTTTCCCTACCTACCTCCTCCTCTGAACAGAAGCCAGAGTTTTCCTGTTAAATATAAGTCAGATCATGTTGCTCCTCTGCTCAAGACCCTTATCTCATTCAGACTAATATCCATGGTTCTTAAGATAGCTTATGAGACCCCTAAGACCTCATATCCTATTACTTTCATCTTGCTCATTACAATGCAGCCACACTGGCTCTTTTGGTGTTCCTGAAATATTCTAATCATTCTTCCCCCTCAAACATTTTGTGCTTCTGTTATCCATCTGGATTGCTTCTTTCAGTGCTCAAACGCCACCATCTCTTTGCTTTCCATTTTAGGATTGCCCTCTTTACACTACTTAGAGTTGTCAGGGCTCCCTGGCCCCAAAAATGTTTAAGTAAACATTTTAATTCTTAGTTAAAATTTAATTTGAAAGTTTTAATTGAACATTTTTCTTTATATTTAACCATATAAATAACATATATTTTATTTAGTTTAATATCTGCTTTCCTGAAGGAGAGCATAAGCTCTACAATGGGAGGGAATTCTAAAATATGTTCTGTTTATTGCTGTGTACATAGCACCAAATATAGTATGCTTATAGATGTTAAATAAATATTTGTGGAATAAATTAATGAATGTATTTGTTGAATAAATGAACTAGTGTATTTTTTGAATAAATGAACATATGGAGAAATTTTTTAAAAACACGTAAATACATTAGAAGTTAAAATTTATGCACAGGGATGGAAAATTATGATCTATTTCAAGTTATGCATGTATACATATGTGTATTTTCATATATATGTGCAAATGGGTTATCAAAGTCAACAATTTTGATATTTTTCAGAAATACTCTATGTAAATTAAATTAATTATAGTAATGATAATTCACATTAATATAGCAATGTATGACTTTCAAAGCACTTTCCATATGGCATTTCATCTGGTTCTCACCTCCGCTGGTATTATTGTTATAATTCCTCTTTTCATGTGAGGAGACCAAGACCCAGTTTCCTGCCAGAGGGCATATACCAAGTGTGTAGCAGAGTCTAATATGAACTCCACGTATTATTATTTGAGGCTATTTTCCTTCCTTTCCCACAGTGCTCCAGTGTTTCTTCATTATTTATCATGATTATAATTATACAGTGAATTTCTATCAATCACACAGGGTTAGTTGAAACCTGACATATACAAAAATACAAAATGATGCAGTGAGTGAGTATGATTGATATATTTAGTGACTAAAATTTTTCATTAATTTAAAAGCTAAAGACACCCTTTTAGACTCAAAAACTTTATTAGTGCCTTTAGGAAGAGCTTTGCTTAGTTTCCTTAAGTCTAGAACTTGGATAAATAGCTCCTCCCTATACAGATTTTCATTCCTTCTAAACCTGACTATATTTGCTGTGTTTGCTTTCCTTGTTCCGAGCAACACTTTCCATCTAATAACCAAAATAAGAAACCTGAGAAGTATACTTAATTTCTACCTCTCCCAATGTCAACACTATAACTAATTAATATCCAAAGTCATCAAATATTTTAGTCATCAAATATTTATGGAATTTGTGTATTTTATCCCTATTCTCACTGCAGTAATTCAGGCTTTCCCTATCTTCAGTCTGGCTTCCAGTGACAGCCTCTTAACTTTTCTCCTTTAAATAATCTCAGAGAAGTCTTCAGTACATCTTTCACAAAATGATATATCTGCACCCAACCTCATTGTATCCTTTTCTGCAAAGGGACAGAATTTAAGCTTTGGGTCATATGGTTTCTGTCACAACTACTAAACTCTACTGTTGTAGTGCAAAAACAGACATAGACAGTGTATAAATAAATATGTGACTATATGTCAATAAACTTTTATTAGAAAAACTGGCTGTGAGCCGGGTTTGGCTCATAGGCTGTAGTAGCCAATCCCTATTCTTAGAAAATAGAACCTTTATTCTCATTTATGCCATCAGCATCTAGAAGGTACTTAGCATATAGTAGGAGCTAAGTAAAAGTTTATTTGAAAATAAGTTAACGATTTAAAAAAAAAAAAAAAAAAGAATAGATAGTGGATAACCAAAAGTCAAACATCTGCCCTAAAAGCCTTAGGTATAAACTGGGATATTGATTTAATCATTTAATCAGAAAGAAACTGCACAGGAAAGAAAAAGATATAATCTTCATGCTGTACATCGTTAAAGTTCTCCATAAGTAGTTAGAGTGTTCAGTAGGTTATAGGCTGGAGATGTAAATTTTGGAGTTATTAGCATAGCAATCATAGACATGGAGGAGCGAAGTGAGTAAAAAATCAAAGGCATAGAGAATCAAGGACACAAATAAGGCGAATATCCACTTCTAAAGAGCTAATAATGAAAGTAGAGTCTGCACAGAGCAGTCTGAGGGATAGCCCCAAATGAAAGAAACAATGGTGAAGATGATACATTAATAAGAGCCAAGGCCGAAAAGATTTTGAAGAGTGAAGAAGTCAGCAACAGTTGTGCCACCCAGATATTCAATTAAGATAGCTGAAAAGTACTCATGAATTTAGAATTAAAAAGTCATGAAGCACCTTGTCATTTTAGAGCAGTGAAGAGAAAAGCCCAATGGTGATAGGTTCGATAGTGGATAAGAGGCAAGGAAGTGGAAGTGGTGAGGGTGTAGTGACTTTAAAACAAAAAAGAAAAGAACACTGTAGAGCTATTGTGGCATGTCATCTAATGGAAGAATTTGTTTCATGTTTTTTCTTGCTTATTGATGAGTTTCTTTAAAATAAAAAAGAAAGCATTGTGCATGTCTAAATGATTAGAAGTCAGTACAGAAGAAGAAATTGAAGATTCAACAGAAATTAAGGGCAAATGACAGATGAAGTTCTCAAAATAGAGAATGGGGAAAATAACTAGAACAGAGTTGGCCTAAGAGAGCAGCAGAAATACATCTCAGTCTGAAACTATCAGAAGATAAGGATAGAAGTAAAGAGAAATACGTTGGAGTAAATCAGAAGCTGAAAGAGTTAAAGAAAATAGTCTTGTTTGTCCATGTGAAACAAAAGTAAGTTCAATGACTAATAAAGAGACAGAAAGAAGAATGTAGAGCTTAAAGAAATGCAACTTTCAAATAGCTTTGGAGGTAAATGTGAGTTGCTGATAAGCATATGTAATAGGATTGCAGAATAGTATAGAAGGCATCGCTATGAGTAAGCGTGTATCTCTAATGACACAAATCTGCACTGTTAGATTTTCTTTTGCAATATTCAACAGCAAGGAATAGGTGTAGAAAAATTAAATGTTTAAAATCATCCATGATTGGGTTTTTGGAAAATATGTGAATCCAAAGAGCAATGAATTAAAAGGAAGGAGGGTATTGCCAATAAATAGTAGCTGAAATAATGGCCCATAAGTTGCCAGTGTCACAGTGATGGAAAAAAAGCTACAAGGGAGCTGGTTAAAGTGGACATCAGTACTGCAGATCACTATGAAGGCTGGGATAGATCTCATGGAAATAAGTGAGCATTCCAGAAAGATAAGAAATTATGTTTAGAAATGAGATGCTAGAATTTTTACCTAAAAAGGAAAAGATCTGGGCAATGACAGGACCAAATTATAGCTACAATTATTGGTGACAGATGTAGAATTCAGGTAAAGTTAAGTAGAACACATGGCATCAAGAAAATGTGGGATAGGGCCGGCCCGGTGGCGCACTGCTATAGTGCGCCGCCTGGGAAGCGTGGTGGCGCTCCCGCCGAGGGTTCGGATCCCACATACAGACCGGCCACTCACTGGCTGAGCGAGGGGCGGGAGCAACACCGAGGGTTGCGATCCCGTGGCCAGTACCGGTCCGGTAAGGGCGCGACACTGAGGGTTGAGATCCGTTGCCGGTCACGAAAAAAGACAAAAAGGAAAGAAAAAAAAAAAAGAAAGAAAGAAAATGTGGGACGAGTGTGTAGTAATTGCTATCTACATAGCAGACACTGCAGTGCCCTGTCCTATCCCCTCATCAATACTAATTACCAGTTTTACTTTTAACTGCCACCCTGTGCATTTTTTTGTTTGTTTGTTTGAGGGTTTTCCCTAGCTTCTGGAGCCTGCTTTGATACCTGTATGTAGGATGAAAGTGCTGGGAGATTTGTACCCTCTCTTCTCCCTATGCTCTTAACCAATGAGGGACCAGCTCTCTCAGTCCTTGAGGGAATCCTGCTGAGGTGTGATTTGCCTTGGCATGCAGAATATCTCCAGCAGAATTGTTTCAGTCTTCAGGGTCAGTTAGCTTGAGAACATACACTTTGCTGGTACCATTCTCTTCCTTGTCTAAATTGTTACTCTTCTCTCAAATTTTTTCTTAGGATTCTGCTTTAGTTAGAACATGACTTTATGAGGAGGGTTAAACAGTACATATTTGTACATGTGGGTTGAAATAGAACAACTTGAAAAGCAAATGAAGAGCTAGAAAGAGTGGTCTACACAGCCTTTCTTCCTCATGAAACTAATACATGACAAATTTTCACTGGAGAAGAACAATAAAAACATGGCACAGAGAAAGTCCATAGTCATCCAACAGACATTTATTCAGTATCTTCTATGTGCTAGGAACAGGCCAGGTGCCAGAGACACAAAAAGAAATAAGGTACCATTCATGATCTTAATATGTTGCAGACTTTTATATGAGTTAAATCTATAATCAGAAAATTATAATGAAATGTAAAAGTAATGATTAGAATACAAAAAGTGTATAGAATAAAGAGGAAAGGATACCTTAAAGTCTAGGACAGTCAGAGAGGACTTCATGAAAGAAGTGTTAAAGAAAACCATAGCTAGAAAGAATTCAAAGCTGTGAAGATAAATTTTGTTAAACAAACAATAACAAAAACTATTGGGGAAAAAAAAGAAACCCTAATAGAGAACAAGTTCCAAAATGTATGCAGCATGAACACGTGGGGATTCATATCCAAGAAGTTGGGGGAAGAGGGTATCAGTGCATGGAAAATTGCTAAGAGAAAACATCAGGTCAAATATGGGGGTGATCAGATATCAAGAGTGGGTGATTCTCTCTAAACTGACTTAGCAGCTTTCTTGCTAAAATTGGGTGATTCAGGCCCAACAAGGCTAGACACCAGGGCTGAGACCTAGAGGGCTTAGAGGAGGCTGGCCTAAGTTTGGGCAAGGAGAGAGTCTTAGTTGGAGGTGATCTCTAAGCTAAGTTTTACAGTTATGTTCATGCTAACCAGGCAAACGGGGAGGATAAAGACAGTGGCTATTTTAAGAAGAGTGGATGAATAACGTCATAGAGGGTAAGAAATTGTAAGAAGGTAATTGTAAGAAGGGTAGATGTAAGAAATTACAAGAGATTGAGTGTTTCTGAAATTTAGACAGAAGAAAAGAAAAAGCATGTTGGAGAGCCAGGCAGGGGACAAATCATTCCTGTATGCCAGCTGGAAATATATTCTTAGGCAATGGAGTGTCATTAAGGAAATTTGAATATATGAAGAAGTTTGCTGATACCTGTATTAAAGCATAGAAGAGAATGTGTGTGTGTGTGTGTGTGTGAGAGAGAGAGAGAGAGAGAGAGAGAAAGTTAATTTAAAAAATAAATGTATAAATCAGAAAAATAGAGATTCACAGAAAACTTATATTTGATGATGTGATAATCTATGGGTGAGTCTTTCAATGTGCTGGCTTAGTACTCAACATCTGAAAAAGCAGAATTTAAGATGAGATTTAAATGATAAGAAAGAGCCAGCTATTTGAAGATACAGAGTAGGCATATAGCCAGAGAGATAGCTGGTACAGAGGCACTGTGGTGGATTTAGTTTGCCCTGCCTGTAGACTAGAGATAAAGACAACGTGGCTGGGAGATAGTAGGTATGAAAAGAGTGATAAGAGATGAACTTGAAGATAGTAGGAAAAGCCTAGCTCAAGTGGGGTTTTAGAAGCCAGAGTAAACAGTTCATATTTTATTCAAACTGGGATCTGTGTAAGGCAGAAAAATGCCCGCACCCAAAGGTATACATCCTAATCTCTGTAAACTGAGAATGTGTTACATTACATGACAAATAAGAACTAAAGTTGCTAGTCAGCTGACCTCCAGACAAGGGGATTAGCCTGGATTATCTGGGTGGGCCCAATATAATCACAGTCATCTCTAAAAATGGAAGAAGGAGGCAGAAGGAGAGAGTCAATGGGAGATATGACTATGAAAGAAAGGCACAGACAGACACAGTGCTGTTTTGCTGGCTTTCAAGATGGAAGATGGGGCCATGAGCCAAGGAATGTGGGCAGTTTCTAGAAGCTAGAAAAGGCAAGAATATGGGGATCTCCTTTACAGCCTCCAGAAAAGAACAAAGCTCTGCTGCTTGCTTTCTTGATTTGTGTCCAGGGAGACCTGTGTTAGACTTTGCATCCAGAACTGTAAGATAATAAATTTTTGTTGTTTTAGTCTACTAAATTTGTGGTAATATGTTACAGCATCAATTATAAAGTAATATCAGAGAAATTGGAAGTTGGTAAGCAAGGGATTGCAATATCTATATGTGATTTAAAAATTCTTTTTTCTGGTTACTATATGAACAGTTAATTGCAGTACAAGAACAAGAAAAGCAAGGAGGCCAGTTATGAATTGGCTACAGTAATTTAAGTGAATGACACACAAGTTGGACAAGAATATTCAGAGTAGATATTTAAGAGAAGTGGATGGGTTTGGGATATGTTTTGGAATTGGAATTGAAAAAATTTGCTCATTGATTGGATTTGGGGAGTGATGTAAAAGTAGCTGTCAAGAGAATGCATAAATTTTAGCTTTCTGTATTGTTATATGACTTAATAGACCTGGAGAAGAAAGTGTGAAGCCAAGTTTGGGAGATGCATAAGGAGTTCTGGAGTTCTGGAGTTCTGAGACCATAATGCTATTTTCTATCCTATGATTGTGTCAAGAAATCAGTTGGATACACAAATCTGAATTTCTGGGATGTTACACTTACCCCTATGTAATGGAGATGAAAGAAAGAATTAGGCGATTACTTCAGTAATTTCCCCATTAGGAGGAGAAAGCTGAATGTGGCAGCAGCAATGCAAAGTTAGCCTCTTCCTTTTATTGTAAAGACAAGGAAGTTTCACAAAAAAATTCAGTTGATTTAATCATTACAAAAACACAAGGATATGGGCAGAATTATGGCTAAGTATAGTTTTAACAAATGGAAACTAGTAACATCAGTGAAATAAAGTGACATTCTGTAATGCAATTTGTAAAAAGTTAAGATGATCCACCAACAAAAGCTTGTTCTTAGCAAATACTGTTTTTTCCAACTGCAATTTCCTTAGCACTTTTACACAACAATCAAACAACTTTCTTAACATATCAATCAGTAGGTTAACCAAGGACATCGTCCTTGAGCCAGCAATTTTGCTGTGTTACAATTCTTTGTCTACAACACAGAATTTAGCCCGGGGAAAGTTTCCTGTATTTTGCAAGCTTAACATTTCTATATGTAATTTTAAAAAGTTAGGTTATACCTGAAACTACAGGGCTTTGGAAGCTAGGCCCTATGAAATACATTTGCTTTCTTAATGTTAGTACACTCCACACTGGGAAGAGATTAGATATGTAGATTTAAATTTGGGAATCATCAGTATAGAGATGCTTTTTAAAGTCTTGGGTCTGGATTCAGTCACCAATGGAGAATAATTATTTATTTATTGAGACATAGTTGATTATACGTATTTGTTTAGAACAGAGCTGAATATCAATACCTATGTACAACATGTGATGATCAAATCAGGATAATTAGCATATTCATCACACAAAAAGTAATTATTCTTTGTGGCCCTTACCCAATTTCTTTTTTTAAATTAAAACATAATTAATTGTATATATCTGTGGTGTACAGTGTTCAATATCAATACCTGTGTGCAATATGTGATGCTCAAATCAGGATAATTAGTATATTCAACATTACACAATTTAATCATATTCTGTGGCCCTTAACCAAGTTTTCCCTAAACCCCCTCTCCCTCCCCTTTTTCCACCTATAGTAACCACCGTTCTGTTGTCTCCTTTTGAAAGTTCAATGTATTAAGATGATTTTCTTTCTTTCTTATTAATTTTTTATCTCCCACTTATTAGTGAGGACATGCAGTAGTCTCTTTCTGTGCCTGACTTATTTCACTTCACATAATTTTCTCCAAACTCATTCATATTGCTGTAAATGGCAGAATTTAATTCTTTTTTATGGCTGAGTAGTATTCCATTGTGTATATATACCACCTTTTCCTTATCATCCAATCATCCATTGATGGATGTTTAGGTCGATTACATATCTTGGCAGTTGTAAATAGACCTGCGGATAACATGAGAGGGCAGGTATCTCACTGCATGATTATTTCCATTCCTTTAGATATATACCCAATAGTGGGATTGCTCCATCTTATGGTAGTTCAATCTGTAGTTGTTTGTGGAACCCCAGACTGTTTTCCATAATGTCTGCACTAATTTATAGTTTCACCAACAGTGTAGAAAATTTCCCCTTTCTCTGCACCTTCATCAGCATTTGTTATTCCTGTCTCTTTGATAATTGCCCATAGGGGTGAGATAATATTACAATGTGGCTTTGATTTGCATTTCCCTGATGCTTAGTGATGTCGAACATTTTTTCATGTACCTATTGGCCATTTGTAGTTCTTCATTTGAGAAACATCTATTCAGCTTCTTTTCAGTTCTATTGTTTAATCGGATTATTTCATTTTTTTACTGTTAAATTGTTTGAGTTACTTGTATATTCTGGATACTAATTCCTTGTTGGATGAATGGTTTGCAAATATTTAAACACATTCTATAGGTTGTCTTTACACTCTGTTGTTACCTTTGCTGTGCAGAAGTGTTTTAGTTTTATACAATCCCATTTGTTTATTTTTGTTGTTGTTGCCTTTGCTTTTGGGGACTTATTCATAAACTGTTTACCCATTCTTACCTCCTTAAGTGTTTGCCCTATGTTTTCTTCTAGGAATTTTATAGTTGCAGCTCTTATGTTTAGGTCTTTAATCCATTTTGATGTGAATTTGGTATATGGCTAGAGGTATGGGTCTACTTTCATTCTTCTACATATGGATGTCCAGTTTTCCCTTAAGCATTTATTAAAGAGGCAGTCTTTCCCCCCATGTAAGTTGTTGGTGCCTTGGCTGAAGTCAGTTGGCTTTAAGTACTTAGACTGATTTCCAGGTTCTCTATTATGTTCCTTGGTCCATGTGTCTGTTTTTATGCCAGTACCGTGCTGCAAACCTCTGGCTTGCTCTATCTATCTATCTATCTATCTATCTATCTATCTATCTATCTATCTATCTATCTATCTACTCAGGACTTCTTTGGCTATTTGGGGTCTCTTGTTGATTCATATGAAGTTTAGGATCATTTTTTCTATTGCTGTGAAGAATGTCATTGATATTTTGACAGAGATTGCATTGAATCCATAGATCACTTCAGAGAGTATGGACATCTTGACAAAGTTAATTCTTTAAATCTGTGAGCATGGAATGTCTTTCCATCTTTTTGTGTCCTCTTTAGTTTCTTTGAACAGTAATTTGGAGTTCTCATTGCAGAGATCTTTACCCTCTTTGGTTAGATTTATTCCTAGATATTTTATTTTTTTAGTAGCTATTGTAAATGGTCTTGCTTTCTGCTTTCTTTTTCTGATAGTTAAATGATGGCATATGAAAATGCAACTGATTTTTGTTTATTATTTTTGCGTCCTGAAAATTTACTGAACTTGTTTATCAGCTCTAATAGTTTTTTGGTAGAGTCTAGGTTTTTCTAGGTATAGGATCATATTATTTGTAAACAGGGATAATTTGACTTCTTTCTTTCCATTTTGGATGTCCTTTATTTCTTTTTCTTGCCTGGTTGCTTGGGCTAGTACTTCCTATACTATGTTAAATAGGAATGGTAATAGTGGGCATCCTTTACTTGTTCTTATTCTTAAAGGAAAAGCTTTAAGCTTTTCCCATTCAGAATGTTATTGGCAGTGGGTTTGTCATATATGGCTTTTATTGTGCTGAAACACTTTCCTTCTATACCTAATTTGTTTAGAGCCTTTATAATGTAGGGATATTGAATTTTTTCAAATGCTTTTTCTCTGTCTATTGAGATAATCATATGGTTTTTTCCTTGATTTTGTTGATGTGGCATATCACATTTATCAGTGGCATATGTTGAGTCATACTTGCATTCCTGCAATGAAACCCACTTGGTCATGGTGAATGATCTTTTTAATGCAATGTTGAACTTGGTTTGCTAGTATTTTGATGAGAATGTTTGCTAAATCTGTTTGATAAATCTGTGTTTATCAGAGATATTGGCTGTAGTTTCCTTTTCTTGTAGTGTCCTTGTCTGGCTTTGGTATCAGAGTCATGCTAGCTGTGTAAAATAAGTTTGAAAAAAACTTAGGGAGGAAATCTCCAGGATGTTTATCTGAGCAATGATTTCTTGGATAGGATGCAAAAGCACAGGCAACAAAAGCAGAAATCAGACAACGGGATTGCAGCAAACTAAAAAGCTTCTGCACAGCAAAGGAAACAATTAACAAAGTGAAGTGCAGATTAAGAAAAAGTATTTGCAAACCATACATCTGGTAAGGGTCTAGTATCCAAAATATTTAAGGAATCAAACAACTTAATGTCAAGAAAGCAAATAATTTACTTCTGCTCTTTATCACATGCTTTATTAAGTGGAGTGTTCTTACGGGACCTTTCTTTCATAAATAAACTGGTTCTGGACCTGAGGCATGGAGCCAGGAGAAGCTGAACCTAGCTGCAACTAGGCAAGCTGCTGCTACCACCCCAGAGCCTAGCCAGCATCCTGAGGCACAGAGCTGGGGGAAGCCGAATCCAGCTGCAATGAGTCAAGCTGCTGCCACCACCCTGGAGCCCTGCCAGGATCCTGAGTATGGAGCTGGGAGAAGATGAACACAGCCACAACTAGGCAGGCTGCCACCACTGCTCTGGGGCCTCGCTGGGATCCAGAGGCATGGAACCAGGGGAAGCTGAACCCAGCCACAACCAGGTAAAGAACACACCAAAAACACCACTTTCACGTGGGTAGACCACTTACCATGGCCACCACAATTACCACGGCTGCCTCAAAAGTGTCTAATCTCTATAGCAGCAGTCATACCACTGTGCAGATGGCACAACAGACTCTCAACTGCATTGACACAAGTAGAAGCACCAGCAGAGACCAAAAAAATAAGAAGAAGAGGTCCTCTCTCTCCACAAAGCTCACTCCAGAGTAATAGAAAAAGCATCTGATTTATGATAGTAGGGGAGGACTTGATCACACTTGTCTCAGTACTGGACAGATCATCTAGGCAACAAACCAACAGAGGAACAGTTGATCTATCAGATGGAGAGAACAAATGTATGGTTATTAAAGGCGGGAGGGGGAAGGGGAAGGGGGAAATTGGATAAGAGGCATAAAAATGAGTGTAATTTGTAACAATGAATATGCTAATAAAACATAAAATAAATTGGGTCTTTTATTATTGTAAGTTTTCATTAATAAAAGAAACCTTTTTGTAAAAAAAAATTGGCAAAGCATATAAACAAATGTTTCTCAATAGAAGCAATACAAATGACCAACATATATATGAAAAAATGCTCAACATCTCTAATCATCAGGGAAATGAAAATTAAAACCACAATGAGATATCATCTCACATCTGTCAGAATGGCAGTTATCAAAAACATGAATGAGAGCAAGTGTTGGTGAGAATGTGGTGGAAAGGGAACACTTGTACATTGTTGGTAGGCAGTAAATTAGTACAGCCATTTTGGAAAATAGTATAGAGGTTCCTCAAAAAACTAAAAATAGAATTACCATATGACCTAGCAATCCCACTTCTGGGTATATACCCAAAGTGATTGAAATTCATATGTTGAAAAAATATCTGCACTACCATTATTATTATCAGCATTATTCATAATATCCAAAATATGGAAGCAACCTGAGTTTTCATGAAGACATAGAAAAGTACAGAAAATATTGGAAAAATGAAGAAAAAGTAAAGAAAACAGAGAGGAGAAAGGTGGTTACCAGAGGCTGAGTATGTGTGGGGGGAGGCAGTGAGGAGAAGATATAGGAAAAAGGAAGATATTGATCAAAGGGTACAAAGTTTTAGTTAGACAGGAGGAATAAGTTTCACAAATCTATTGCACTGAATGGTGTCCGCAATTAATAACAACATATTGTATATTGCAAAATTGCTAAAAGAATAGACTTTAACATTCCCACCACAAAAAAAATGCTAAGTTAGTGAAGTGATGGATATGTTTATTAGCTCGATTGGATTATTCTACAATGTGTACATAGGGGAAAAACATCACATTGAACCCCATAAATATACACAAATATTATCTGTCAATTAAAAACAAATAAATAAATAAAAGTGGCCAGAGTGGGCATCATTGTCTTGTACCAGATCTTAATAGAAAAGCTTTCAGTTTTTCCCCACTGATTATGATGTTAGCTGTGGGTTTTTATAAATGGCCTTTATTATGTTGAGAAATTTTCTTCTATTCTTAAACTGTTTTTAGCAAAAAAGGATGCTAAACTTTGTCAAATACTTTTTCTGCATCAATTAAAATGGTCTTGGTTTTTATCTTTCATTCTGTTAATGTGTTGTATCACACTGATTGATTCGTGTATAGTAAACCAGACTTGCATGCCAGGGATAAATCTCATTTGGTCATGACATACAAACTTTTTGATGTGTCATTGAGTTTGGTTTGTTAATATTTTATTGAGGATTTTTGCATGGATGTTCATCAGAGATAGTGGCTTGTAGATTTATTTTCTGGTGGTGTTTTTGTCTGGCTTAGGAATCAAGGTGATTCTGTCCTTGTTAAAATGTATATAAAAGTATTCCCTCTAGCTCTACTTTTTGCAAGAGTTTAAGAAGTATTAGACTAATAATTTCTCTTTGAATATTAGGTAGAATTTAGCTGTGAAGCTATCTGTTCCTGAGCTTTTCTTTGTTGGAAGGTTTTTAATTACCTGTTCAATCTCTTTATTTGTTATCGGTCTGTTTAAGTTTTCTATTTCTTCATGATTCCATCTTGATAGGTTTTGTTTTTCTAGAAATTTATTCATTTTTCTCTAGGTTATCCAACTTGTTAGCATATACTTGTTCATAAGTCTGTTATAATCCTTTTTATTTCTAAGGCATCTGTTGTATCCATTTTCATTTCAGATTTTATTCATTTGATTCCTGTCTCTTTTTTTCTTAGTCTAGTTAACAGTTTCTCAATTTTATTTCTTTCTTTCAAAGAACCAACTCTTGGTTTAATTGATCTTTTTCTATTTTTTAAAAATATATATCACATTTGGCTTCTAAGGATTATGTTAGGAATTTCCCTTAGACTATAATTCTTTATGTTTAAAAAATATATATTAATTTCCCCAGACCATTGCCATGAACTATTCATAGCTCTATTCAAAATTGTCTGTATTCTTTAAAACTATTTACTTTTAATCAACTGACTTCATGCCACTCTTTAACACATACTTTGTATTTTTATTTCTCAAATTTCTGGCTTTGTCTTAAAAACACTTTTTGTGGCAATTCTACCCACAGAAAAATTTTAAGGCTTTATTCAATATTTTAAACATTCCAGAAGTCTTCTGAAAAATCAAATATCCAGCCAGAAAGGATCTCTTTTTGCTTTGAATGTTTGTATCAGTTCCTGAATGTACTGCATGTATAATATTACCATATTGCTTGTGGGAAAGGAGATTATGGCTAGTTTTCACTATGCTCTTGAAAGTATCCTTCCAGAGTACTTAAACTAGTAACTCTTGATGAATATATGTTAAATACATACTCTGCAGTGCTTCGTGGAATAATTAGGGGAAAGTAACACAAAACTGAACCCTCAACATACTAAAGTTATTGATTTGGCCTATATTCTAGCTCCTGTATTTACTAGTGGCTGCATACAAACAAATCCCTCCAAATCTAACTTAATGAAACAAGATCCTACAAATTCTCTAAGGCATTCATTATTGATGTGTTATTCAGTGAATGCTACCTGCTTCCCTTTGGTATTCAGTAGATAGGAGAAATAGAATAAATTCAGATAGGTCCTCTCAAACCTTCTTTTAATCTCATTGTGGTCAAATGACATTACCAATCCTGAATTCTGAACTTAACATTTGAGAATTTATGTTAAATAAATGAATACTTCATCAGCACAGTCTTTTATCAGCAATTAATTGTTTTAGGCATTGAAATGTAAAAATTACTCTTGAAAGTTAGGGAAAAAAACTGCACGGCTTCTAAAAAAAGATGATTCAAATTGACATAATTCTGAGTTTCATTTTGGAGAAAATTGTGAAAGATCAGACTTCCCATAGGAGTTACAGTACTTCCAGGCTTGGGTTTAAATTATAAATATCTCAGAAACTGCCTTACTCATGTGTCTCAAATTATTCCCCATTGCGTCTCTTACTGAAACAAAGATGCATGGCTATAACTGTACATAGTGATGGGAAAAATCTCTCCAACTCTTTGAAAGGTTACATCCAGTTCAAGTATGAAACTCTTTTTTACATGAACTAAACTAGTTTTTCAATAATTACAAAAAGAAAATGATTCAAAGATACCCTTGCCCCGTGTATTATTTTATTTTATATGAAACTGATTTCATAACTTCATGGTTTTTGGGGGGAGGAGAATATTAATCCAAATGTACAAAAAGTATCATTAAATCAAATGAGAAACATTTCTTCATTTTAGCATTTAGTAAAGTTTCCAAATCAGTATTCATGTCCTTTTTATGAAACTAAAATTTTCTTAGCATACTGTGACATAATTTGGAACCCTAATAAACTGTTATTTCAGATTTTTAAATCCTTTAAAAACACGTTGTATATTAAATTATCTTCCATGTTATATATTAAATTAACAAAAAGCAGAGAGTCAAACAAGAGAGTGGCAAAAGACAATAAATAATGTGAGTCACAGAAGAAAAGAGAGAAATTAACTTGAAATCCATCTAGAATTTCCAAATACTCTTTGAAAGAAGAAGCAATTTATTACAAAGAAGAAGCATTTCATAGCAACTAGGCAATATGTTTTTAGCCTGAACCCCATGGGCACTGTCTCTGAGCTTCTTGGTTTTAAATAAAATAGAATCAGCAAAGGAAAACTCATCTGCTTTATGAGAAGGTTAATAGACACCGTTAGCCAGATGTTAGGAAAAAAAAAATGACAGCTTTATTTTCTTTTTTAAGCATTAGAAAGTCATAAATTTATTTAAACTCTTTATACATTGTCAATGTCCTATTTGTGTAACTATTTTTTTAATTGTCTTGATTTATAAATTGAAAAATATTTGTTTTCCTCTCAAATCTACTAAAATCATAACAAATAATTTCAAAAAAAGATAAAAAATTGTATATCTTAGAATAAAAAATAGAAATTGAACTTTATTATTATTATTATTATTTTTAGTCCAGACTGGGAGATGTCAGAATGTGTTAGCTGCCTTCCTTCCACCCTGCTGGTGATTATATAGCAATTAGCAGTTGGCCCATTCCCAGTTTCACATGAAGAACAATTTAAGAACCTATAATTTTATGGAAGAAATATGATAAGTAGTATAATTTTGAAGACATGGCACAAGCTGTGTAGCCTAAAGAGACATTTTACTTCTCTGACTCATGGACTGATCTGCTCTAGCTTCTGGTACCTCCTGCCTGTAGTTAAGAGTTATACATGGGCCAACACAGATAAGCCTTGAGAACGTAATGCCAAGTGAAAGAAGTAAGTTACAAAGGAGCAAATATTGTATGATTCCATTTACATAAACTGCCCAAAATAGGCAAATCTGTAGAAACAGAAAGTAGATTAGCAGTTGCTGGGGCCAATGAGGAATGACTGCTATTGAATATGAGATTTATTTTCAGGGGGATGAAAATATTCTAAGATTAGATAATGGTGATGGCTGCACAACTCTATGGATATACTAAAAGCAAAACAACTGAATTATACACATAAAAAGGCTGGATTTTATGGCATGTAAATTATATCTCAATAAAACTGTTATAAAGAATCAGGGTGGCAAATTTGGTCCAGGGAATGATTTTAATTTTGTCTTTAATTGGCCAAACAAACTATCCCATTTAATACTATCATCGATCTTAAAAAATGTCTTTTATACAGTGTTTTTTACAGAATGCATAGCACTATACACATTATTTTTCTAAAGCTACAATAACATTATTACTGAAATAATTATTCCCATTTTTAAGGAAGATGATTTTAAGACTTAGAAAAATTGAATGACTTGTCCAGTATTAACTGATCAAGTTAGCTATATATTTAGGACTCTTCTCAGATTAAGTCTGTTGGTCTTTCCTGACATCACAGATGATTCCTTGAAGATTTTCTGAGAGCAGCACACAAATGAATAGGAATGAAATAAGAAGAGTCAAGATTCCAGAGAGGACTGCTTTAGTCATAGCTGCTGTCCCTAGAGAACAATGTGGATGGTACAGAATGGAAAGTCACTTGCAATTTATTATTTGATTTCTATGTTCCTGGCATCAATATAGAAAGACACCACTGAGTGTGAGGTTATGATTAGACAGGGGATGCTGTTTTATTGGAACACTGAGAGTAGAATTGATTCAGTAAAATTTAAAAGTAAGAATATGGAAATGTATGGGGAAAAAACAGAACAGAACTTTTCTAGAAAAGTTATTATTATAGAGATATGAAAGAAATTATTTTAATCATCAAATACCCTTATGTTTCTTTATAAGAGCCATTGGACTAGTTCCGGCAAAGGAAATGTGAGCAAAAGAGAAGAATGTCAATACTACACACAGGAAGTGAAAAACTAATGCACCTTATTTATCTTGCTGTGTTTTGCTTGTCTTATATCTGTTGTGGTGACCTTGGAGCCCCCATATTTCAGATTGCATAACCATAAGATGAAGGAGACCTTCTGACTCACATTAGACCATGAGGCGAGAGAGAGAAAAAGTCTTTTTTTTAAGTTAAGTATTAATATTTTAAGGTTTCTTTGTTATTGAAGAATATCTCATCCTATCCCTGTTAATTTGAAATTGTGCTGCCTTACTTTAATATATATATATATACACACACATATATACATGTGGCATTGATATAGCGATTGACAAAAGCAATGGAAAAACCAATTAGAAACTCAAAAGATGGCCGTCCATATTACATATTATGCCCAAGCAAAACTAATATTTGTTCCCAATGAAATATGGGAAGCAGACTGCCTTGTGTATTGACTTTTGCTTGGCAAAGTATCAAAAAGGAAAAAACATCATTAGGAAAGAGTTAGCCAAGTTGTAAGAAGAAATAGGAAGAAAGAGGGTCCCTCAAATTTAAAGGCTTGACAATTGGAAAATATCTCTAGAAATGAATAAGACTGTGCTTGAGTAATAAAACCCAATAGGTTTTCACAGTTGATGAAGTATAAGGATCCAACTGAAGATGAGGTCTTTTCTTTCAAGCCTGATAACTTCAAGTTAGCCATCATCAAGGAAGTGGGTGGCATATGGGTGAGAAAACAAAAGAAAGCAAAGAAATAAAGGAGACTTGAAGCAGACATCTCAAAACAAACTTTGGGTATACTTACTGACACATTGAACTGACTGGAAGAAAAATAGATTAGAAACCTAAGATTTGAAGATAATGTATTGATAAGATGCCTTTGAGTATTTACGACCTAAAATAACCCTTGGGCCTTTGATTTTTCTGAAGCTGACATTGGACTTAGAAAGCCGCACATCCCCCAAGAAGCACATTATTCACTAACTCCCACTTTTAACATACTCAAAACAGATAATGGAAAGGGAAGAAACTTCCATGAGAAGAACCTAGGAACTAAGGAAAACTATGAACTTAAGAGCTCCTAACAGAAGGCAGAATTATGGAGTAAAAATAAAAAAAAATCTTTCCCATTCCCTGGTTAGGAGCCCTCACAGTGCTTGCTGTATATTTCCAATTATCTTGGTTTCTAAATAAAAGTTTTATTATAGTTGTGTTCTTGATCTATCTTTTTTATTATGAATATGTTTGTTAGAGTGCATAACTTGTATTTTTAGTTCATAAGGCACAACAGCAACAGGAAACACCTTTGGACCTGGTGGAAAGGGCCATGCAGATAAGCTTCCCTTGATTTGCTTCCTAAGGAAGTGGAGAAGGGACACCAGGAGGCAAGTGGCAGTGTCACCCCTTTGTGTGACACCAGTAAATATGTCACTGGCAGCGGTACCCAAGGAGGTCATTCATCCCTCTCCATTTCATACTGAATTTTATTACACAAGGAAATCATTCACTTTTTGCCATTTCATACAGAATTTTAAGTAAGCAAGAGTAGCAAGGGAGTGGGGTCCATATCCGGCCCATTTAGCATGACAAATATTTATCTATTTCTATCTCTTATATATCCCTGTTTTTAAATTTTTATTCATTTATTTTTAAGACTAGTCAAGTGCAGTAGTGAGAAGGGGGGGGGAGTAAAAGAAGGAGTTAGATCTGTAACTGACTGTGAATAATCGAGATAACTCACTGCCTTTGGACCAGCCACTTACATGCTGTTTTTATTTTTATTTTTAATGGGGGAAGTAGATAGGCATATGGGAAACTCTAAAATAGTACATAAAGACATATGTTTTCTTTCTTCTAGCTATATTTATATTATAAATATATTATTTTCATCCACTCAATGTCCTTTTTCTCCATTTTCTGTTTACAGATCTGTCCTTCATGGCCATATTAGTGGGCATATGATCCAACCAAAGTCAAATGTAGTACTTTAGTTTCCCTGGTCACAATGACTATTTCAAGGGCTGAGCACATGGTCCCAAACTTTACATTTTGTATGACTTCACCCAGTGGTCATGAGGCTATAAGAAAGTAAATCTAGATCTTCAGGTGATAATGTTACCCTGCCTTGTGTGTAAAGTTGATTTGATATAATTATGCTAATATATGAGAAAGAACAAGATTTTTTTTTTTTAAAGCAGAAGGAAGGAATTCTGGGTTCATTTGAGTCTCTGATCTTAGACATTCCTGGGGCTAGTACCACACTCGTCCTTTCTACTGGTAAATTTGTACATTAATGGGAGACATACTCCTCTTTTTATTTAATTTAGATTGGCTTGGATGTTTTTAACTGTCATTCAAAATTACATCTAATTCATTTACTTATAGCCATACTCCTAACTTGTAAGTTGTTATAGCATTTCCTTATGTATTGTTTCAGAAAATTTCCATCCATACCTATCTAGATATAACACACATTACATATCGATTGTTGTGGTGCAACTTAATTTTCACTTAATAGGAAATAATTTGTCCATTAGATTTGTTTGCTTATATATTCTATAATTTATTTCATGCAATACCAGCCAAACTGGGTTTACTGTAGTGAAAAAAAATAGAAAAAGCCACTCCCCTCAAAGAACTTAGATTACAATCAGACCTACAGAAATGCTGTTTTGGGGAGGTCCAGAACTGAAGGATCCAGCTACAGGGATCTGGTATTTGGAATAGCCAGTGCTTAGAATACTGGAGTAAAGCTGACCTATTACAGAAAGTGATAAGTTGAGCTCACAGAGTTGCAGAAGTCTTTGTGGGTTACAGGAAGCCCCAGGTGTGTTTTGAGCAGAGGACTGAAATGAAGTTCAGAGGACTAAAAAGAAGGGTCAGGCATCATCTGTAATGAAAATAGACTGAAGTAGAACCACATGCAATACGAAAATCAATTAGGAAGTTATTGCAATAGACAAGGCAAGGGGTGATGGTGGCTGTGTTGAGAGGAAGTTGAATTCTGATGGATTGAATAGAGATTAAGAGAAAAAGAGAGAATCCTGACTTCCAAGATAATGACCCATGAATTACAAGAATGGAGTTGACATTTATGGAGAAGGATAAGATGGCGGGGGTTGGGGGGTGGGGGGGGAGAACAGCAGGATTGTGCAGACAGTGATTGGAAATCAAAAAGTCATTTCTAGAAATATTAATTT
The DNA here is from genome assembly GCF_000696425.1 of Galeopterus variegatus. Classification (NCBI taxonomy): domain Eukaryota; kingdom Metazoa; phylum Chordata; class Mammalia; order Dermoptera; family Cynocephalidae; genus Galeopterus; species Galeopterus variegatus. The sequence goes on from NW_007726463.1 coordinate 100,627, forward strand.
TGCGATGTTAAGAATATATGAGTCTGGTGTATAGGGGATTTGGACTGAAAAAATCAATTTAATAATTGTAAGATGAGATCCCCTAGGCAATAAGCGGAGATAGAATAAAGTTGTCTGAAAACTGAATTCAGGGAAACGTCAATATTAGAGGTGATAAAAGGAGGCAGAGAAGGAGTAACCATTTGGATGGGGTAGTAACCCTGCAAAATAAGTGAAGCAAGTGTTTTAAGTAAAAAGAGTAAGCAAAAGTGTCAAATGTCACTGATAAGTTGAGTAAGAGTGAGATCCAGACTGAGAAGTGACCGTTGGATTGGATAACATAAAGCTCACAGGCGATCCTGCCCTGAGCAGTTTTAGTGAAAAGGTAAAGACAAGTCTGAATGAATTCAGGAGAGAAAGCAATGAGAAGTGGAGGCACAAAGTATGGATGTATTCTTTCAGGATGTTTTTCTATTGGAAAATAAAAAGGAAGGATGTTGCAGAGCAATGAAGTTCCTGGGTGATTTTTTCTTTTTAAGATTTAATATAATTTAGCCTAATAAAAAGGATTTGGTTAAAGTGGAAAAAAATTGATGATTCAAGAAACAAAAAGGAGGACAATCATCTTTTTGTATCCGAAGACAATGTAATCCGCTGCATAAAGGAAGATTTTGGCATAAGAAATGAGCAAAGTCCAGGGAGAAGGAGTAAAACGGTACAGGGACTGGTAGGTTTGTGGATATGTGTGCGCGCGCGCACGCGCATGCGTGAGTATGGGGGGTTGTCACTTTTACAAGCAAAATAAGAAACAAGGGTATCATCTAAGAATAAGAGAAGAGGAAGGGGCGGTGGGATTTTGGAGAGTGAGGAGAGAGTACATATAGTTGCTGGGAGCGTGGAAAAGAAAATACACAAGGATTACCTGATAGCACTCGAGGACCACCTGAAGTTTGTGATAATGAATATAAAGTATGGCAAGTTAGTATCGTTTTGAATTCTGCTTCAGTCACATTGCAGATTGCAGATGCTGAGTGAACAGGGAATGGAAATGTTATCTAGATTTGAGGTTTGTCCAGATACGCATACTGGGAAGAAAGTATGTCAAGGGAGTAGAGGGTGAAAACAGAATTAATTCTAAGGATAGATCATGAAATCTAAGCTGGAAAATTATGGGAAGAAGCAGCTGAAAGAGGTAAAGGACAGAACAAGGTAGCAAGTTAATGGAAGGGGATCCCAGTGATGTGAAAACTTTTTTGACGTTGTAGGATTCAAGAATTGATCAGGAAATTTGCATGGAGGAAGCTTGAAATTGCGACTACAAAGGGGTGTGAGGTTATTGAAAATGGAAGGCTAAAGTCAATGAGAAAAAAATGAAAAGGGCTACAGAAGGAAACATCACTGTGAATATTGAAATTATCAGATAGGAGAAGTATTGGAGAGAGAAACAAAGAAAGAGAAGAAAGAAAGTAGCGGGAGGGGAGGAGAGGGAGAGAGAAATTAGTCTTAAGATATTCGAGAAGTACATGGGACTAACCTAAAGTGTGTAACTGGCTGCTACAAAATGGGGTAATTTGTGGTGTTGTATGATGACAGACTAGTCTCAAAAACCTCTCTATTAATGGATGCATAGAATACATTGTATAAATATATAACAACTTATGTAGCAATCACCTGATTGAAAACAAGCAGAGTAAATTGCTCATTCAAAATATACTTCTTTGAATATACATATCGCATTTTCCTTATCCAGCCATCAACTGATGGATATTTAGGTTAGTTCTAAAGCAAACGGAGCTGTGATAAACATGGGAGTGCAGGTATCCCTTGGACATAATGATTTCCATTCCCTTTGGGATATACCCAGTAGTGGGATTGCTGGATCATATGGTAGTTTTATCCCTATCCGTAGTTGTTTAAGGAGCTTCCATACTGTTCTCCATAATGGCTGTACTAATTTACAATCCCACTAACAGTGCAGAAGTGTCCCCCTTTCTCCACACCCTCACCAGTATTTGTTATTCTCTGTTTTTTGATAATAGACAGTCTAATGGGTGAGATGGTACCTCAAAGTGATTTTGATTTGTATTTCCCTGATGATTAGTGAGGTTGAGCACTTTCAGCCTTAAAAAAGAATGGAATTCTGCCATTTTTAAGCATCATAGATGAGCTTGGAGGAAATATGTTAAGTGAAACAACTCAGGCGTGGAAAGATAAATAGCACATCTCCTCACTCATAAGTGGGAGATGAGCAAATAAACAAATAATGAAAGAAAGAAAAAGAGAGAAAGACAGAAACAACAATCACAATAATGCGTTGAACTTTTTAAGGGAAGAACAGAACCATGGTTCATAATTTCACCACAGCCTGTAAAATTTTTCTAAAACTAATTCATCTTTTCCAATCAGATATGTAAAGAATAAATCTTATTTCTTTTTTAAAAACAGATTGATGAAGATATAATTACATAACCTACAATTCTCACGTTTACGGTATGCAATTCAATTCATATATATTCACAGACTTGTACAATCAATTTCAGAACGTTTTCATCACATCAAAAGAATACCCCATTCCTACTAACAGTCACGATCCATACATTCCCAAACCCCAGAGCCGAAGAAAACACGAAGGTATTGTCTTTCTCCACAGATTTACCTTATCTGGACATTTGATATAAATTGAATAGTACAATACAAGTATATGGCCTTTTTGACTTATTTCATTTAGAGTGATGTTTTCAAGGTTCGTCCGTGTTGTAGCATGATTTATTTTTATGGCTGAATACTCCATTGTATGAATGTATCACATTTATTTATCCATTCATCAGTTGACAGACATCTAGGTTGTTTTCAGTTATTGGTCGTTACTAAAAACACTACTAAGAACATTTGTGTAGATTTTTTTTTTCTGTGTTGACATGTTTTTATTTCTTTTGAATAGATATCTAGGAATAGAATGTCTGGGTCTATATTTAACATATTCTATATTTAACATTTTGAGGAACTCCCAAACTGTTTTCCAAAGCAGCTGCATCAGTTTACATTCCCACCAGCAATGTATGAGGGTTCAAATTTCTCCACATCTTTGTAAAACTAGTTATTATCTATTTTTTTTAATACAGCCATTTGGTAAATGCAAATTATATTTCACTGTACTTTTGATTTGGAGCTTCATAATGGCCGATGACATTTCTTGCACTTTTGGGTCATTTGTGTATCTTCTTTGGAGAATGTCTAAAATTTTGGCCCATTTTTGGATTAGGTTGTTTGTCTTTTTATTATTGAGTTGTAAGAGTTCTTTACATACTCTAGATACAATTTATATAATTTTCACATACTTTCTTCCATTCAGTAGGTTCTCTTTTTACTTTGTTGATAATGTCTCTTAAGCACAATAGTTTTTAATTTTGATGAAGTCCAATTTACCTGTTTTTTCATTGATTGTACTTTTGGTGTTGTATGTATGTAAAAATGCTTGCCTAACCCAAAGTCAAGATTTACTCCTTTTTTTTTAATATAAATTTTATAGTTTTAGCTCTAACACTTAGGGCTGTCATCCATTTTGAACAGATTTTTGTATAGGTTGTATAGAAGAGATTCAAATTCATTATTTTGCATGTGGTTATCCAGTTTTCCTGTACCATTTGTTGGAAAGGCCATTCTTTCCCCATTGAATCATTTTGGCACCCTCACTTTAAATAATTTGACCGTAAATGTAAGGGTTTATTTCTCAGCTTTCAATTCTATTCCATTGCTTTATTTGTCTGTTCTTACGCTAGCATAAGGACATAACATAGTCCTTATTAACTTTGTAATAAGTTTTGAAATTTGGAAGTGTAGGTCCTTCTATGTTCTCAAGATTGTTTTAGCTATTTGGGATGTTGTAGCATATCCGCATAAATTTTAAGATGAGATTGCCAATATCTGTGAAAAAGCTATCTGGGAATTTGAAAGTGATTACATTTAATCTGTAATACATTTGGGGAATATTGCCATTTTAAGAATGAGAAGTTTTCTGACCCATGAACTTGTGTATCTTTCCATTCATTTATGTCATTTTCAACTCCTTTCAACAATGTTTTGCAGTTTTGAGAGTGTAAGTTTTGCCTTTCTTTTGTTAAACTTATTCTTAAGTTTTACATTTTTGTGCTATTATAAGTGAAATTGTTTTTTAAATTTTATTTTAAGGGTCTTAACTGCTGGTGTATGGAAATATAATTGGTTTTCATATATTGATCTTATACCCTGAAATACTGCTGTACTTGCTTATTAGTTCTTACAGGTTTTTTTGTTTGTTTGTGTTTTGAAGATTCCTTAGATCTTTCTATGTGTAAGATCGTGTTGTCTGAAAATATAGTTTTACTGCTTCCTTTCATATATGAATGCCTTTTATTTCATTTTCTTCTTTTCTTTTTCTCAGTTTCTTTTTCTTTATTTCTTTTTTCTGTCTAATTGCCCTGGCTAGAACCTCCAGTGCTGAATAAAATTGGTAGGAGTGGACATCCTTGTCTTATTCCTGACCTTAGGGTGATAGCATTCAGTCTTTCACCACTAAGTGTACTAACTGCTGGTTATTTTGTTTTTGTTTTTTGTAGGTGCCATTTATCAAATTGAGGAATTTCCTTCTAGTCCTATTTTGCTGAATCCTTTTATCATGACAGGTTGTTGTATTTTTTAAAATATTTTTTATAAATCTATTGAGATAATTATGTATAATGGTGTTCTTTATTCCACTGATATGGTGTAATATTTTAGTTGATTTTCAGATGTTAAATCAACCTTGCATTCCTGGAATAGGTCCCAATTGATCATGATGCAAAATCCTTTTTAAGTGTTGCTACATTTGAACGGATAGTATTTTTTTGAAGTTTTGTTTCCTTTTGTCTATTTTCAATAAACATTTTGAAACTTGTCTTTGCTTTTGTAATTCTTTGAATCTTCTGAGTTGAATTGACTTGTTCTTGTATGATATTAATATATCTGTGCATATTACAGGCATTGTAATTTACCTGCCACATATTTTTCAATTTTTTCTTTGTTAAGCCTGTATACATTGTATAAAACTTTCCTTGATATAAATAATATTAAATATACATATATATTCTAACTTATAAATCTTTTTTGATGGCTCTTTCTGAAAAGATCTTTCCTCCCAGATATTACATTTTCAACTCAAATATCCTTTCTTTTAGCACTTCTATGCTTTTATTGTTACAATTAAAATTTTGATCAGTTTTAATTTTTTTGTCATGAGAACTATAGGAAGGATCCACTGCTACTTTTTTTCTTACTTGAATATCACTTTTCCCAAATAAAATTAATTTTGTTTTCCACTCTACAGAGTCTAAATCAATGTCTATCATACCACAGGCTCTCAACAGAAATTTGTTGAATTAATGAGTAAAAGAAAACAGATTATTATGTTATGCATTAGACTAACTTTTACATACAAATCTAATGAAACATGGTAATTAAAAACACGTAACCAAAACTTAGCAAATTATCTGAAAATTTCAAAGTCAGCTAGCTAAATAATGTTTGTGTTTATTTGTGTGTGTGTGTGTGTCTGAGAGAGAGAGAGACAAAGGGAGAGGGGAAAAGAGAGAGATTGGCTTATCTTCATTGATTTTATGAATTTTCATTTTTAATTTTTGGTAGTTTTACTAAAAAAGTATTGCTTGCAAATAAATTATGAAATTTTTCAGGCCTATCTTATAGAATAAAAATGATCAATATGTGAAAAAGCTAAGACTAAACAAACTGCAAAAATACATTGAAAGTATTTTAGTAAAATAGACATAAAAGGGGGGTTGTAACAAACATTCAGAATAAAAAAGATGTAAGAAGTTACTTATAGAAAATTTTTATTGAAAGAGTAGATGTTTTACCATAGTTCGAATAGGAAATCAAAAGAGGCCTCTGCTAAGGAAGTAATGTGGCTTCCACGTGCAAATATTAAGAGGGATGCTTGGGAATATAAATAGCAGAGTCTTGAAAGTGATTAAAAGATCGGGCATTAACAAGTTCAAAGAATTGTTGTGATTGTTGTGTCTCCCCCCCTTATTTGTTTGTGTCTTTATTTATTTTTACCTCCCACAAATAGGTGAGAACATATGATATTTCTCTCTGTCTGTGCTTGAACTGTTAAGACAAGTGAACAGATATGATGTGGGGGAGGAGAGGAGAGACGGAGGGGGGAAGAGCAACGGGTAAAGGGTCACGAAAATCAACTACAGTGCATAGTGAGAAGTTAAAATAAATAAATAGATAGATAAATAGATAAATAAAAAGATTGGGCATTAAGTTGTAAGAGGAGTAGCTGATATAATTGTAGGTCTTAAAATGGAAGGGAATGGGTTCCTATTCTTCTTCCTCACAGGGCCTTTAATTTCATCCAATCTGAGTGGTTTGAAAATTTTATAGAATGCTGTCCTTTCCCTGTATTTGTTTTCAAGTGGAGTAAGCTAATTCCATGGCCAAGTTAGAAATGAACAGATCTTAATTAAATTCATCTCTCTTTTTTAAAAAGCCATCTTTTTGATAATTCAAAATATAACAAAGCTAGTAACAGAAAATGAATTTAATCCTCTCAGATTACTTTTCATGGAATAACACTGGGGACTTTTTGCCTATTTATAGTATGAATGTTTCAGCTCTAGTTTTAAAGAATTCAGCACTAACTTAGATCATGCTTGTTTTGGAGTGTCTGTGTAAAGTTTAGGTCCCTCAAACCTGGCTAATCACTATAAGGTCATCTGCTAGATTATTTGTCATGCACTGCTACCTATTATAACCTAATGCATTTTGTTCTTTTACTTTATTTTTTAATGATCGTTTTTCCCTTCATAAAAAAACTGAAATAAACATTTTAAAGCAAATATAGGTTCTCCTTTCATTTTTCTCTCTATACGGCTTAGTGTAGTAATTTAGAGCTCAGAAGACCCTGGAATCGGAGTCAGGGAGTTGGAAGATGGGTTTGCCCATAGCTGGGTGATTTGGGCAGATTAATTATTTAATTGGTGTCTCATATAATTACACTAGCTATGGCTTAGAGTTGTTAGAGTATAAAATGAATTAAAATTTTCAAAGCACTTAAAATGATGCCTAAGACATGATAAGCAAATAGTGAATAATTCCTTTAAGTATATGCAATTCTTTAGGAAATAACCCTGTAAACTACTTGCTAGCCAGAGAAGACATCCCTAGGATTAATGGAAAAAATCCCATTATTTGTTGGTGACTGGTAGGTGCCCAATCAAGCACCATCTCTTTTTTAAAAAATAGAACTATTAACTAACTATGAAAAAATTGCCTCTTATTTCTCAAACAAAATTAATATAACCAACCATATATATAAATATTAATACCTCAGTAACATCTTCCATACCACGTTGGTATGCTTACCTCATATAGTATAAAGTTTAAATACATTATGTATTATTTAAAAAGATTTACAAATTAACATTTCAGTTTCTTTAGCCTCCTAAGTTTGGATTTATATCCTTTCATTTTCTGCCCCTCCTTCTCACCCCCCCCATTTTCCCCTTCCTGCTCCTTCTTCCTCTCAAAGTGGAGCTTATTTGATCCTTTTAAAAAAATGAAAGGTCTTCTGTCATTTTCCTATTGTTTTGGAAATACTAGTTTGGATTAATTTTTAAGCATTCTATAAGACCTAAGATATTCTTTGTTTCTCTCTCTCTCTTTTCCTCTTCTTCCCTTCTGACTTTTTCCTACATTTTTACACATTTCTTCTTGAAAACACTTAAACAACTCAGTGTTTTCTTTTTTTTTTTTTTCTTTTTGTCTTTTTTCGTGTCCGGCAACGGACCGCAACCCTCAGTGTCGCGCCCGTACCGGACCGGGACCAGCAACGGGATTGCAACCCTCGGTGCTGCGGCCACCCCTTGCTCAGCCAGTGAGTGGGAACCGGTCTGTATGTGGGATCCGAACCCTCGCCACCGGGCCGGCCCAACAACTCACTGTTTTCTGAAGCCTTTGTACATGTTGTCATTTTAACATTTCCCAGGGACAAAGGCAGAGTGCTCTGTTCTAGGTCTCACCATGAAAGGAAGGGTTTGTACTTAATTTTTCTAACTGTAATTTTAACAATTTAAAGCCGAATGGCTTAGCTTTTCTTTTCTGTATCCATTAAAAGCCAATAACATATCTCCCATTCTCAACTTTCCAGACCCCTTTGCAAACACTTCTTGTTCTGAAATTTAAATATCCAGAGTGCATTGAGACCCCAGTAGATTAGAGGATGTTTTGAGCTGTAAAAGAAGACACTCCCATAGCTTCATGGCAGAAGCCTTGGAGGGTTAAACTAGATTTCTTCTGGTGGATACTAAAGGTTTCACAGAAAGTTAGGCAGTCCTGGCTGTCCCCTGGCCAGGGGGATGCTCATCAGTGGGATAATGAAGTCAGTGGGCACCTGGGACTCTTCAGTGAATAACAGCCCCACTACTTGCTGCATACCTGATCTGGGGCAAGCAGGTTATACTGTCTGTGATTCTGCCCTTAAGATTCTTATCAATTATGGCCAATTAATATAAACTTACAAGCAAAGATCGCAAACACACATAGAAACAAACAAGACACTAAAACCATGAATTCATACACTGGAATTATTAGATAATAAACAACATAAATCAAAAAAGTGTGAAATAGCAAAATGAATATAAAGGTGAAATTACAAAATCAGAAAGGAAAACATAACTACAAAAAGTAATTTTATAAGGTATATTTAGAAAAAATAAAATTTTAGAATTAAAAACATAATCATTTAATTGTAAACTCATTGGATTGTTTATTCTAAATAGTAGAGACAACTGAAGAGGTAATTTCTGAACTAGAAGATAAATATAGAGAAATTACCTGGAATGAAACAGATAGAAATTATGAATATATAAAAGAAAGGTTAAGGCATACTTAGTGTAAATGGGGATGTTTAACATATATCTGGTTGGAATTCAAGAAGTAGATAAAAGAAGAAATAGAAGAGAAACAATATTCAGTTTTAGTTGAGAATATACCAGAAGTTATGGAAGACATCAGTAGACAGAGGCACCACAACATATATGAATTAGGATATCAAAAACTAATTAACTAGCAGTGGGCTTATCATATATGGCTTTAATTGTGTTGAGATACTTCCCATCTATACCTAAATTTAGGGAGTCTTCATCATGAAAGAATGCTGAATTTTGTCAAATGCTTTTTCAGCATCTATAGAGATGATCATATGGCTTTTCTCCTTGCTTTTATTGATGTGGTGTATCACATTAATTGATTTGCCTATGTTGAACCAACCTTGCATCCCTGGGATGAATCACACTTGATCATGGTGTAAAATTTTTTGTATGTGTTGCTGTATTCTGTTAGCTAGTATTTTGTTGAGGATTTTTGAATCTATATTCATCAAGGATATTGGCCTGTAGTTTTCTATTTTTGATGTATCTTTGTCTGGTTTTGGTATCAGGGTGATGTTTGCCTTATATAATGAATTTGGGAGGATGGATTCTGTTTCAATCTTTTGGAACAGTTTGTAGAGAACTGGTATCAGTTCCTCTCTGAAACTCTGGTAGAACTCTTCAGCAAACCCAACTGGTCCTGGGCTTTTCTTTGTTGGGAGCCTTTCCCTTAAGAACAGGAACTAGACAAGGATGCCCACTCTCACCACTCCCACTCAACATAGTGTTGGAAGTACTAGCCAGAGCAATCATAGAAGAGAAGGAAATAAAGGGCATCTTGATTGGAAAAGATGAAGTCTAACTGTCCCTGTTTATGGATGATATGATCCTATATATTGAACAGAATAAGGCCTCTACAAAAAAGCTCCTAACTGTTCCTGTTTGCAGATGACATGATCCTATATATCGAACAGCCCAAATCATCTACAAAAAAACTCTTAGAGGTGATAAATGAGTTCAGCACAGTAGCAGGATACAAAATCAACACACAAAAATCAGTAGCATTTCTATTCACCAATAGTGAACAAGCAGAAAGAGAAATCAAGAAAGCCTGCCCATTCACAATAGCCACCAAAAAAATAAAATACCTAGGAATCGAGCTAACCAAGGATGTGACAAATCTCTATAATGAGAACTACAAACCACTCCTGAGAGAAATTAGAGAGGATACAAGAAGATGGAAAGACATCCCATGCTCCTGGATTGGAAGAATCAATATAGTGAAAATGACTATACTACCCAAAGTAATATACAAATTCAATGCAATCCCCATCAAAATTCCAATGACATTTCTCTCAGAAATGGAAAGAACTATACAGTCATTTATCTGGAATAACAAAAGACCAAGAATAGCCAAAGCAACGCTGAGCAAAAAAAAATAAAGCTGGAGGTATTACTCTACCTGTGGAAGATATAACAACCACTTTTTTTTTTTGAAGTTCTTACAACAAGCAAATGGAGGGGACACACTTGGGTGGGAGGGGGGAGAGGGAGGAGGGAGGGAGGTTTCGGTGATGGGACATAATAATCAACTACATTGTATATCAACAAAATAAAAATAATAAAAAAAAAAGAAAAGGAATTTGAGGAAATAAATAAATAAATAAATAATAATAATAAAAAAAAGCTCCTAGAGTTAATAAATGATTTCAGCAGAGTTGTAGGATACAAAATGAACACGAAAAAGTCAATAGCCTTTCTATACACCAAGTGTGAACATGCAGAAAAAGAAATCAGGAAAGCTTGCCCATATACAATAACCACCAAAAAAAAAAATATTTAGGAATAAAGTTAACCAAGGATGTGAAAAATCTCTATGAAGAGAACTAGAAACAACTGTTGAGAGAAATTAAAGAGGACACAAGAAGATGGAAAGATATCCCATGCTCTTGGATCAGAAGAATTAACATTGTGAATATGTCCATATTACCCAAAGTGATCTACAGATTCAATGCAATTCCCATCAAAATTCCAATGACATTTTTCTAAGGAATGGAAAAAAAAAAAAAAAACTCTCTACATCTATATGGAATAACAAAAGACCATGCATAGCCAAAGCAATCCTGAGCAAAAAATAAATAAATAAATAAATAAAGCTAGAGGCACAAAACCTGACTTTAAACTATATTACAAGGTATAATAACCAAAACAGCATGGTACTGGCATAAAAACAGACACACAGATCAATAGAATAGAGAACCCAGAAAACAACCTATACACCTATGACCATCTGATCTTTGACAAAGGCAGGAAGTCCACACACTGGGGAAGAGATTGCCTCTTTAACAAATGGTGCTGGGAAAACCAGATATTCATATTTAGGAGAATGAAAATAGACCCATACCTCTCACCAGATACCAAAATCAACTCAAAATGGATTAAAAAATTAAATATACATCCTGGAACAATAAAACACCTTAAGGAAAACATAGGGGAAACACTCCAGGAAGTAGGCGTGGGTGCAGACTTCATGAACAGGACCCCCAAAGCTCAGGCAACTAAAGGAAAAATAAACAAATGGGATTATATCAAACTAAAAAGCTTCTGCACAGCAAAAGAAACAATTATCAGAGTGAAAAGACAACCAACCAAGTGGGAGAAAGTATTTGGAAAATATACATCTGACAAAGGATTAATATCCAGAATGTACAAGGAACTCAAACAACTCTACAGCAAAAAACCAAATAACCCAATTAAAAAATGGGCAAAGGAGCTGAATAGGCATTTCTCAAAGGAAGATATATGAATGGCCAATAGACACATGAAAAGTGCTCAATATCACTCAGTATCTGGGAAATGCAAATCAAAACCACAATGAAATACCATCTCATTCCAGTAAGGATGGCTAACATCCAAAAGACCGAGAATGATAAGTGCTGGAGAGGTTGTGGAGAAAAAGGAACTCTCATACACTGTTGATGGGACTGCAAAATGGTGCAGACTTTATGGAAAATGGTATGGAGGTTCCTCAAACAATTACAGATAGATTTACCACATGACCCAGCTCTTCTACTGCTGGAAATATAACCAGAGGAATGGAAATCATCATGCTGAAGAGATACCTGCACTCCAATGTTTTTTTTTTTTTTTTTTTTTTTGCCCTTTTTGAGACCAGCCGCACCGCGCTCAGCCAGTGAGCACTGTGAGCGCACAGATCCGAACCCGCGGTGGGAGTGCTGCTGTACTCCCAGCGCCGCACTCTCCCAAGTGAGCCACGGGCTCAGCCCTGCACTCCAATGTTAATTGCAGCTCTCTATACAATAGCCAAGAGTTGGAACCAGCCCAAATGTCCATCATCAGATGAGTGGATAAGGAAAGTGTGGTATATTTCACAATGGAATACTACTCTGTTATGAAGAAGAATGAAATACTACCATTTTCAACAACATGGATGGACTGAGAGAAAACTATATTAAGTGAAACAAGACAAGTAGAGAAAGTAAAATACCACATGTTCTCACTTATTTGTGGGAGCTAAAAATAAATAAACACACAAACACTAAAGCGGGGGGAGACAGAACAATCACAACAATTCCTTGAACTTTTTAGGACAAGTGAACTGATATGATGTAGGGGGGGAGGGGAGAGAGGGAGGGGGAAAAGGAATGGGTAAAAGGTCATAAAAATTGACTACATGTATATTGAGAAGTTAAAATAAAAAAAGTTAAAAACACCTAATTAATTAACTTCACCTTTAGGCATCCTGAATTGAAACTTCAGAGCAGTAAGTACAGTAAGAAGATTAAAATAGGATTCAAAATTTTTAAAAATCATATCACAAAGGAAAGAAAACTAGGCTGAGGACTGACTACTCATAGCAACAATAGAAACCAGAAAAGAATGATATAATATCATTGTGCATCAGACAGAAAAAAACCTTCAACTTAGAATTGCATATCCAAAAAATGATATTTCAATAAGTAGAAAGAAATCAAAACATTAAAAAAGTGAGAGTTTATCAACGCAACATTTTATACAAGAATGTGTACAGAATGAATGAAGAATTCCAGAGGAATGTCTGAGAGGCAAAAAGAAATGGAGAGCAAATCCATTTATAAATAGGCTGTCAAACAAAAATTCTGTGAGTAAATGAATAAGTGTAATAATGAGTTTTTTAAAAAGAGGCAATTAAAATTTTATATACTAATAACATATAAGTTCAAATTGAAATTATTACAGTAATGTCAGTGTTAAGGGTCCTTGAATTATTCAGGAAGAGATATAGATTAAGATAATTTCAAGGTTAAACATGAAAAATAATTTGCAAAGTTTAAATAATTTAAACCTTTTAAAAAATTTAAAACTATAGACTAAAATACAAATATTTTCTTATTTTTAAAAACAATAGAGAAAAATGGAATCATATAAAATACAAATCAAAAAAGTCAATTAATCCAAAAGAAAGCAAGAAAAAATGCATAACAAAAGCAGGATAAATTGACAGCAAACCTGATATGATTAAGTCCAAATATAACACAAATCAAAGTAACCATAAACACAATTAACATAGCTGTAAAATAAATCATATTTGACTTAAAAATTCCGACTTTCCTCTTTTTTATAATATTGAAATACCTACATACCTAAAACTTCAGGACATGGATTATTGAAAGTGAAAAATTTGGGGAAACTTGGATTGGGGCAAATTTTAATAAAAGGAAAATAGGGATAGAGTAAATATAATTAAAGTGTAAATCATTTTCACATATTGATAATAAGATTCAAATCATCATGTATGCATACATATATATTCTAATCTTGTGTGCACCAATAAAATTGGCTCATCATATGTATTAATATAACTACAGAGAGAACTGTACAAAATGATTAGATGGGAAATTTACATGTAATCTTTTCCATTAATGTTAGGTTAAGAAAGAATGGATGTAAAAATTGGAACAACATATTTAATAAGCACATATATAGAACTCTGAGTCCTACAATTTGAAAATATAAAGTCTCAATAAATTTCAAAGAATTGGTATGCTACAGACTGTATTGTCTAGCCTTCTGAAATGAAGCTAGAAGTTATTAAGAAAAAGCTAAATTAAAAATCTCTAAATTGGTAGATTAAAAAAGGTTAATCTTAAATGATGTTTGACATAAAAAGAAATTATATCCAAAATTAAAAATAAGTAGAACTTAGAAACAATTAAAACACATATCCAACTTTGGGAAGCAACAAAAATGACAAATTGAATGAAATTTAATTCATCACATGTTCTTACTTAAATCTAACTTACCAAATCTGAATGAAGATGAAAGTGACAGCCTGAACAGTTCTGCAGGACAGTTCTCTGGGTGTCCTTGGGCCCACCTAGTTATTCCCTCTTTTTCGCTGTAGATCTCAAGAATGACTGTAGAAAGTGTGGGGAAGACAACGTCCTAAAGTAAGGAGAAGTTGGCTGAAACATCCCAGGCCCTGTTCTTTTCCCCCTAGAAACAAGATGCCCTTCAGCGTTTTGTACCCTATGGCACCTGGGGTATAACACCCAGGTAAAAATCAAAAAGATTTGAACAAAACTATGAAAACTTTTATAAAACCTTATTGAAAGACATTTTTTAAAGATCTAAATAATAGGAGAGATATATCATGCTCATGGATAGGAGGTAATACTATTAAATATTTATTCTCTCCTAATTCGTCTATTTGATACAGTTTTATCAACCTTCTTACAGATTGTGTGTGTGTGTAACTTGCAAAGCTAATTTTAACATTTTTATGAAAGAGTCAAAGAGCAAGGGATCATTAGCCGAAAGAGTCCAGAAGCAGAACTTTTCCTATGAGATATTAAAACTGGCTATTCAGATATAATAAACAAGGCATTGTGGAATTGATTCAGGGTTAAAAATATTGACAAATGCAGCAGACTAGAGAGACCCAAAACCAACACAATTATGAACACAGAAATTTTTCTCTCACTACTCACTGCTCTATTTCTAGCACCTGAAAGTGTGCTTGACACATAGTGCCCAATAAATAATTGTGGAATAAATTTTGCAGGATCCCTGGCACATGTAGCACTGCTGACAACTAGGAGAAAGTTGTAATTTTTCCAGGAATTATTTTGCGATGACTGGTTACTTTTGTGTAATGAGCTCCTTATCAACTATATATAGATATAAATTTTCAAGATGCATTGGATATTAAAATTGAAAGAGTTACAATTTTATATTTTAAAGTATGGGAAAATATAGACACAACATTAAGGAATGTTTAAAGAAGGTATAAGTCATTCTAAGCTTAAAAATTGAAACATTTGAACATATTAAAATTAAGTAATTCTATTTATCAAAAAGCGCTATATGACAAGTAAACTAGCTATAAACTGGAGAAAATATTTGAAACACGTGCAAATGAGAAAAATAATTATACAGAATACAAAAATAACTTTTACTAATTAATAAGAAAAAGGTAAAGTTCCCAGTATAAAAAAGGGGAAAAATATAAATAGTGTGTATTTTAAAACCTGAATAGTAAATAAATACATAAATAATATTCACTCTCCTTAGTAATTAGAGAATTAGTAATTAATACTACAATAATCTACATTGTTATTTAAACCCACCAGATTGATAATACAAATTTTGACAAAAAAATGTATTAATGAGAATTTTCATGATGCTATCAGGGCTGTAAATAGGTAAAAAAATTTGGAAAATAATTTGGCATTATCTTTTAAGTATGAACATCCTCATTCTCTGCAACCTAGCATTTTCACTTCTAGGTGTGTACCATAGAGAACTTTTACACATGTGTACCACATGACCTGTAGAAGAATATTCATAACACTGCTGCTTTTAAGGGCAATAACTTAACTCAAACAGCTATCATCAGAGTGGATAAATAAAATGTACTATAATGACACAATGGAATGTAGATCACAGTGAAATTTAGCGAACTGTAGCTTTATATCACATGAATGAATCTGGGAAACCTGCTGAGTGATATGTCATCAGACTATTTTTTAAAATTAAATAAATGATGACTACAAACTTCACAAGGGTGTTACCTATGTTGGAAAGACAGAAGAATGGGATTGAAGGGACACGTACCCATTGAGGCCACACTATAAATGATGGTCTATTTCATAAGCAGATTGGTGGGCTCCTAAGCGTCCTTTTTATTATGCTTTAAACCAACTTAAGTGGTTATTAAATGTTACATAATTAAAGCATTATAGAGCATTCTGCAAATCTGTACACAGAGCGAAAATAAAGGGAACTGGAATAGAATAAATTTGTAACTATTATACACACACACACAACTATTTGTAACTATTAAAAACACATTCACACTATGTTTCTTTCATTCTGAATATGTGATAAAAATAACTGCCTTTCTGTATTGTTTTGAGAAGGAAATTTCATCTGCAAGTAAAAATAAGAAGATTTCAAATTTATATCAAGATAATGACACAATATGTTATTACTTTTAATATTTTCTTCTGAAGCAAACGTCTTGGTAATTAGTACTATCAAATTGATACGAGAACTTAGCTTGAGAAAGTGGAAGAAATGAATCTTTGTGATATTGTTAAGATGAGATATGCCCTTTTTTTAATTGAAACATAATTTATTGTACATATCTTTGGGGTACAGCCTAGAGTATCAATACCTGTGTGCATTATATGATGCTCAAATCAGGATAATTAGTATGCTCAAAATAATAAAACATAATCATTTTTTATGGAACTTTACCAATTTTTTGCTAAACATCCCTCCTTCCCCCTTTCTCACCTCGGGTGGCCTCCACTCTGTTCTCTCCTTTCAAAAATTCAAAAAATTGTTGTGATTGTTGTATCTTTCTTTTTTCATTGTGGTTTTTTTTGTTTTTGTTTTTGTTTTTAGCTCCCACTTATGAGTGAGGACATGTGGCATTTCTCATTCTGGGCCTGGCTTATTTCACTGAACACAATGTTCTCTAAGTTCCCACATTGCTGTGAATGGCAGTATTTCATTCTTTTTATGACACAGTAGTATTCCATTGTGTATGTATACATTTTCCTTATCCAGTCATCCTTGGATGGACATTTATTTTGGTTCCGACTCTTGGCTATTGTAAAGAGAGGTGTGATAAACATGGGAGTGCAGGTATCTCTTTAACATGATGATTTCCATTCTTTTAGGTTTATACCCAGCAGTGGAATTGCTGGATCATATGGCAGTTTTATCTGTAGTTGTTTGAGAAACCTCCAGACTGTTTTCCATAGTAGTTGTACTAATTTACAGTCCCACTAACAGTGTAGGAGTGTTCCCTTCTCTCCACACCCATGCCAGCATTTGTTATTCACTGTCTTTTTAATTATAGCCAGTCTAAGTGGGGTGAGGTGGTATCTCAATGTAGTTTTAATTTGCATTTCCCTGATGACTAATGATGTTGAGCATTTTTTCATGTACCCTGAAGCCATTTGTAGGTCTTCGTTTGAGAAATGGTTATTCAGCTCCTTTGCCCATTTTTAAATTGGGTTACTTAATTTTTTTTACTGTTAAATTGTTTGAGTTTCTTGTTTATTTTGGATATTATTCTCTTGTCAGATGCATAGTTTGCAAATATTTTCTCCCAATCTGTAGATTGTCTTTTTGTTCTGTTAATTATTTCTTTTGCTCTACAGATGGTTTTTAGTATCATATAATCCCATTTGTTTAGGTTTTTGTTTTCTTGCCTGTGCTTTTGAGGTCTTCTTATTCATAAAGTCTTTGATCAGTCCTGCTTTCTGAAGTGTTTCCTTTTGAGAGTTTCACAGTTTCAGGTTTCATATTTAAATCTTTAATCCATTTTGGATTGATTTTGGTATATGGTGAGAGGTACAGTTCTAGTTTCATTTTTGTACATATGGATGCCCAGTTTTCCCAGCACCATTTATTGAAGAAGCAGTCTTTTTCCCAATGTATGATCTTGTTGCATTTGTCAAAGATTAGCTGGCTTTAAGTATATGAGTTTATTTCTGGGTTCTCTATTCTGTTCCATTGGTCTAAGGGTCTGTTTTTATGCCAGTGCCACCTTGTTTGGGTTACTATAGCTATGTAGTGTAATTAGAATTCAGGCAGTGTAATCCCTTTGGCTCTCTTTTTTTTGCTCGGGATTGCTTTGGTTATTCACAGTCTTTTGTTGCTCCATATGAATGTTAGAATTGTTTCCATTTCTGTGAAGATTGTCATTGACATTTTGACGGGGATTGCATTGGATCTGTAGATCGCTTTGGGTAGTACAGACATTTTCACAATGTTAATTCTTCCAATCCAAGAGCACAGTATGTGTTTCCGTCTTTTTGTGTCCTCTTTACTTATTTTCAGCAGTGATTTGTAGTTCTCATTGTAGAGATCTTTCATCTCCTTGGCTAACTTTATTCCTAAGTATTTTACTTTTTTGGTGACTATTGTAAATGAGATTGCTTTCTTGATTTCTTTTTCTGCTAGTTTTTTATTAGAATATAAAATTGCTATTGATTTCTGCATGTTGACTTTTTATCCTACAATTTTACTGAAATACTTTATCAGCTCTAAGAGTTTTTGGTTTTTGTTGGTTTTTTTTTTTGGTAGAGTCTTTAGATTCTTCTATGTGTAGATTGTGTCATCTGCAAACAGGGACAATATGACTTTTATTTCCATTGCAGATGCCCTTTATTTCTTTCTCTTGCCTGATTGCTCTGGCTAGTACTTCCACTACTGTGTTAAACAGGACTGGTGAGAGTGGGTATCCTTGTCTTGTTCCTGTTATTCCCCATGCAGGATGATATTGGTGGTGGGTTCATCATATATGGCTTTTATTGTGTTGAGATACTTTCCTTCTATACCTAATTTGCTGAGAGTCTTTATCATGAAGGGATGCTGAATTTTGTCAAATGCTTTTTTTGCATCTATTGAGATAATTATATGGATTTTGTCCTTGATTTTATCACTGTGGTGCAACATATTTATTAGCATGTGCATATTGAACTATCTTTGCATCTCTGGGATGAATCCTACTTTATTATGGTGTATAAGTTTTTTGACGTGTTGCTGTATTCTGTTTGCTAATATTTTGTTGAGAGTTTTTTCGTCTGTGTGTAGTTTTCTTTTTGGTTGTATCTTTGCCTGATTTTGGTATCAGGATGATGCTGGCCATGAGCCATGAGCTTCCCTTTAGAGAAGCGGCTGTGCAGTGGCCGTGGTGGACCACCTGCATGGCAGCGGTGTGTGCAGCAATGGTGGGGGCTGCCTGCAGCTGCTGAGGTCCCCTCGCGTGCTTCCTGCCATCTGTCAGTTGTGCTGGTGGCTGCCTGCAGCTGCTCAGGACATGCTTTTTCAGTAGGTCCATTTTGGAAGAGCACAGTGAATGAGAGCTTTCAAAATGGTATGTTTTGGCCTCTAGGATATTGTAATTATTTTCTCCAAAAATATGTCTGAAAACAACTTAATTCTAATTCAACTGTAAGAAAAAGATAAATCTAAATATTGTTTTATTCTAAAGACACTAATCCAATTTTCTATAAATTGAAAACTGCGATCACTACTAAGCTTACAACATTATAAGAAGACTGGGCACCACGGTCTTCTAAATATTTTTAACTTTCTTATTTTTCATATATAGACTCCTACAGTTTTTCAGAATAGATTCCTTTTCAGTGTTTTCTAATCCTCTTATTCAATAAGTGCTCAGTTAAACTTCTGCTTATATTAATTATAATTTTAATTACGTAATTCTTGCTGCTGAACAAAAAGCCTTTGTTTTTTTCCTAGATGGGAGGAAATGATGCATGTACTCTCACCATCTTAATATCATGCTGGATCCCCAACTGTGACCCACAAATTAGCGATCATACTTCATCATTTAATAAGAAGCGTGGTTTATCTGATCTCAGCGATGAGTATATTTTCTAAGTATAAAATGCATGAGAAATCCAATACTGGGATACACAGTAAATTTTACTACTTAAAAATTTAAAGAGGGGATGGAAGAGGAAAAATTGACCACCAGTTTTTGATTTGGGCACTTAAGTGGTATATACATTCATTGTGAAGAAACTAGATGAAATCTGACAAATTAAAGTTTTGGAGGGGCAGTTATCACTTCAGTTTGAGTATGAAATATCTCTGACACAAACTGGAAGGTAAAATCTGGTGCTCAAGGGTGAGCTTCACGCTGGCAGTACTTCAGGAGGAGTTGGTATATAGTTGAAGCTACAGGTATGGGACAGCTCTCTCAGGGGAGAGTGAAAACTGAGAATAGGCCATAAGAGAATTGTCAAGCATGCAGATAAGGAGTTGGTTTAAAAGTTTGGCTTCTGAGTTCCTCCCACAGAGAATTTGATTTAGTAGTAGGTTCTTGATTTAGTGAAATCAAGAAACTTGTGTTTCTTATCAAGCAGATGCTGTCTGGACTACATCCTAAGAGAGGCTAAATAACAAGAAGGTGCTACTCTTTTGTTGCCTTGTGTTTTAATTGCTTGTGTACATGCTTCATATCTCACTTTATTTCTCAAGTAGCTTCATACATCTTTATCACATGAATGAGAAAGTGTTGAATGTACATGATAAAACACAGCAGGGGTCATAAGTATTTTCAGCTATGAAAAAATGCACTGTGTAAAAAAAAATGAACCTAACTATGCACTCAAAAATTGCTAATTTTAGGTTGGCATAATCATTTATAACCGCAAAAATAATACTGCAAAAACACATAAATTCCATATGTAGATATTATCTGAGTACTGAATGTATCTCTGAAATATTGTGAGAAACATGAGCCCAGTTTATGAAGAGCAACTTTGTGGCAAAACACAGATCATTTATTCTGATAAATTACAGTAGGATCATATGACTGGATACTCGACTTATCCATTCCTCTGATTTTGATGGCTTCAAGTCACTCCAGAACAATCTAGCAAAAAGAATCTGCTCTTAAAGATAATGTATTTATTAGTCAGGGTTTTCCAGAGAGACAGAACTAATAGGATATGTTTTATATATGTGAGAGAGGATTTATTAGGGAATTAGCTCACACAATTGTGAAGAAAAGTCCCAGGATAAGCCATCTGCAAACTGGATGCCAGTAGCATGGCTCAGTACAAGTCTGAAGGCCTCAAAACTAGGGAAGCTGTTTTAGTCCCTTTTGTGTTTCTATGACAGAATTACCTGAGACTGGGTAATTTATAAAGAAGAGAAGTTTATTTGGCTTACGATTCTGGGACAGCTGCATCTGGCATGGGCCTCAGACTGCTTCTACTCATGGCGGAAAGTGGCAGGGAGCCGGCAGGTACAGGCAGATCACATGGCGAGAGAGGAAGCAAGAGAGAGAGAGAAGGTGCCGGGGTCTTTTTAAGCAACGAGCTCTTGCGGGAACTAATAGAGTGAGAACTCACTCATTAATCGCCCCTCCTCCAGGGAGAGCATTAATCCATTCATGAAGGATCCGCCCCCGTGACTCAATGAGTTTCCAACACTGTCACATTGGAGATCAAATTTCCACATGAGTTTTGGAGGGTACAACACATCCAAACTCCATCATTCCGCCCCTGCCCCCCCAAAACTCATGTCACTCTCACATACAAAATACAATCATTCTATCCCAACAGTCCCCAAAGTCTTAGCTTGCTCCAGCACCAACTTAAAAGTCCATAGTCCAAAGTCTCATCTGAGACCAAAAGCAAAAGTCCTTCCAGCTGTGAACCTGAAAAACAAAACCAAATTTATCTATTGCCAAGATACAATGGTGGAACAGACATTGGGTATACAGAAGCTGGTGGTATCTTTGGTGTATTCCTGGAACCCAAAAGCTGGAGTCTCAAGCTCTGATGTTCATGGACAAGAGAAAAAAGCATACCCCAGCTCCAGCAGATAGAGAGATTCACTTTTTTCTCTGCTTTTTGTTCTCTCCAGGCCCCCAGCAGATTGAATGGTTCCTACCCACACTGAAGGCAGGTGTTTCCACCCAGTCCACTCAGGCTCTCATACTAATCTCTTGGAAACACTCTTGTGGACACACCTAAAAAGATAGCTTTACCAGGTTTCTTGGCATTCCTTCATCTAATCAGGTTGACACCTGGAATTTACCTTCACATGCCCCAAATGCCCTCATTGAACAGTATACTACTCTACTCTGGTTCAGTTAGCTTGAAATTTAAGTATTTTGAATGCATTGGGTTTACCAAGACAGATACTTCAGTTAAGAGAAAATCACAGTATCACTAAGAGTTTAATTTTTTCACATTATTACAAACTTGAATTATCTTTATTGGAAAAAATTGTATATTCATTATTGTCATTTTTGTGCCATTAACAATATAACAGAAGCAGAATAATGAGGTAATACAAGAATTGAACTTGCAGCCAAGTATTAAGAAATCATAGTGAGAATAAAATATTAATAGAGACTGGATGGAATATAGCTAGACTTTTCATGTTCCTAAGAAAAGATTTTAAAATCTGGTGTATTCTAGAAAAGTCCTTGATTGAAGCATTCAAAATTACAAAGGACATTTCTTTTTAACCTTGTCCCCTAATAAGATGAGGACAAGGAGATACTTGATAAAAATAAGGGGCAGTAAATTCAGAACAAATTGAGGTAAATAATGCCTTATGAATGTATATCGTCAACCTGTGAAATTCATTGACCGAAGAGGTCACTGAGTCAAATACTATGGCTGAATTTAAAAAACAGCTGGGTAATTTTATGACCACTAATAGCTTTGGGAACTCTGCTCAGCAAGCAGATAATGATAAGTGTAATCAAATCTCGTTTCAGGATGTAAGTTACCCATGGGGGGTTGTCCGATTTTATGCGTTATTTTTGTCCTCTGGACATTTCTCATAAATGCCCACCTTCAGGGAGGTACAGTGGTGGACACGGGTGTTGTTATTCAGCACTTTTATGCTGAAGTTTATAGATGCCTGTGTGTTCTTTCACCTTCAGCTGAAGTAGCAGCCACTGTAATAGGAGCAGGGAAAACTCTGGTTTGGGAAATAGTATGTTGCAAAATGTTAATCAAGATTATCAATGGTTATACTATTGGTGGGAGCTTTTGAATATCGTTCTCATAATTCCTGAATTTACCAAACCAAAACAGTTAGTTAGCAATCCTTAAATTTGGGGGAGATGTAAAAAAAAAAAAAAATGTACCTAACTATACACATTTTTTTCTGCCATTTTTAGCTCCATTTTTTTTTTTTTTTTGGATGCTACTATGTAAAGTGGTATTAGTGAAGTTATCATCCCTTTAATGCTTCATTCTAAATAAGTCAAATTTTTAAAAACATGTCATTGAGTTTTAAACTGTGTTCCACTTTAGAAACACTACTAATTGGATTATGCTATGTCTTATCTCTAGTCTTGGTCTTACCGCAGACCAAGTATTTTTTATTATAATTAATGTCAAAATTCAAATTTTACTTTTTGAATCAATTTTTGTCTAAAGTAGAAAATTTTGACAGCAAAAAACAGTAAAATATCAAACTACCAGTGATCTTAAAATCCAGCATAACTATTACTGTATGCATACAATTATACTTATGAACACATACACAAACATTTATATATTTTTTGCTAGCCAGGATATACAAAGTTGGGAACATGCTATATATACTATTCCACAACATTCTTTTAATAAAAATTCATCATGAACAATTTTCTATGAAATAAAATATTCTTGAAGGCTATATATCATATGTATATACTACAATATATTTTATAAAATTCCTCTTCAGATATTTAGGTTGGCTGCAGTTTCTCACTATCATGACTGTAAAGACATTTGTGAATTTTTCTTGGTTCAAAGTGAATGCATTTTATTTTTAAGGTTTTTGACTCATATTGCCAAATTATTTTTTACAAATAATATATCATTTTACACACTGACCAGCAGTTTATGAGGGTATAATTTCTTCACAATATCAATAGATAATACATATATTTTTAATCTTTACTAGTATGTTTGGTAGAGCAAAGGGAGGGAGGAGAATCTCATTAATAATTACATTTTTGTATCTTTGATTACTTGCAGTTTGAACAGTTTTTAATAAGTTCATTGGTCATTGTATTTTTTTTCTTTTTTTGTGAATT
Source organism: Galeopterus variegatus (assembly GCF_000696425.1). Lineage (NCBI taxonomy): Eukaryota > Metazoa > Chordata > Mammalia > Dermoptera > Cynocephalidae > Galeopterus > Galeopterus variegatus. The sequence goes on from NW_007726463.1 coordinate 124,615, forward strand.
GCCAGTTAACATTGTTTCACTATTTTTAAAATTTGGGTGTTTAACTTTTTCTCTTCTATATGAATATCATGTTTTTATTAAGGCTATAAATCATTTGCCTGCGTGTATTTCCCATTTATTGCTTACTTCTGATTTCATTTATGACATATTGTACATTTAGAAATTTTATAGTTTTTTATACTTGTATCCATCAATTTTTATTTACCATCTCTTCACATGAGTTTATTCTCATTCTGATAGTATTTACTTATACTTTCTTCCGGTATTAGGTAAAATGGAGTAATATTTACCTGCTTTTTTTCTTTAATAACGAATATCCCCAGATTAATAAAGTACCTTTTTCTCTCCCCACTGATTAAAACTAATATCTTTACTGTGTATCCAACTAATATCAATAAGTAAACCAACTTCTGACGTTTCTATTGTTTTCATATTTATTCCTGCATTTTAAATTCATATAATTTAATTTTATATTGTGTTTAAATATTTGAGAGAAAAAATATCTTCTAATTATCATTTTTCTCAAAATGCTTAGATCAATGACATTTATTTGTTTCTTAATGAAATTTTAAGTCATTATATGTATTTTAAAGAGTGAGTTAATAAATACAAAAATTTTATTTTAATTTCTCCTGGTACTTCATCTTGTTAACTTTTGACTACATACAGTAAGATAGCTCTACATTCATTTTATTTTATTTTATACAATTTAGTATTTTGTAGCTGTGTCATATTGTTTCTGCACATTTTTTATGTTTATGACTAGATGATTTGTATTTTTGCAGTACTGTGAATAAAATATATTTTTACTGTATTTTCTAATTGGATATTGGTGATAAATAGAGAGAAATTTTTGATTTTAGTCCATCTTTAAATAATCTCCTTTCATGAGTTATTGAAATCTAAAAAAACATTTAGATGTTTCTTATGAATTTTATAGGCAGGCTATACTACCAGCTGAATATATATATATTTATATACACACACATGTATACATATATACACACACAAGCGTATATGTTCTTTTTAAGAGCAGTTTTAAGTTCACAGCAAAATTGGTCAGAAGATACAGAGTTCCTCTACAACCCTTTCCCCCAAACCTGCACAGCCTCTCCCTCTATCAATATCCCACAACAGAATAGTACATGTGTTCCAATTAATAAACCTACACTGAGACATCATTCTCACACCAAAGTCTGTAGTTTACATTAGGGTTCATTCTTGTTGCTGCATATTCCATGGATTTTGACAAATACATAATGATATGTTTCCACCATTATAACATCACACAGAATAGTTTTACTTCAAAAAATCTTCTTTGCTCTACCTATTTATCCTTCCCACTCTTATAACCCCTGGCAACCACCAATATATATATATTTTTTGTCTCCATAGTTTTGCCTTTTTCAGATGGCATATAGCCAGAACCATAAACTATGTAGCCTTTTAGTTTGACTTCTTTTACTTAATATGTATTTAAGTTTCCTCCATGTCTTTTCATGGCTTGATAGCTCATTTCTTTTTATCAGTGAATAGTATTCAATTGTGATGATGTACTACAGTTTATTTATCTGAAGGACATTGTGGTCGGTTCCAAGCTTTGGCAATTATAAATAAAGGTGCTATAAATGTCTATGTGCAAGTTTTGGCATGGACATAAGATTTCAATTCATTTGAGTAAACATGAAGGAGTACAATGGCTGGATCACATGATAAGAGTGTGTTTAGTTTTGTAAGAAACTGCCACACTGTCTTCTAATGTGGTTGTACCATTGTATTCCCATCAGCAGGGAATGAGAGGTCCTGTTACTCCGCATCCTCACCAGCATTTGGTTTTTTCAGTGTTTTGGATTTTGGCCATTCTAATAAGTGTGTAGTGGTATCTCATTGTTGCTTTAATTTGCAATTCCCTAATGACATATGATGCTGAGTATCTTTTCATATGCTTATTTGCCATCTGTATATCTTCTTTGGTGAGATGTTTGTTCAGATTAACTGCCTCTTTTTAAATCAGGTTTTTCATTTTCTTACTAATGAGTTTTAAGAATTCTTTTATATTTTAGAGAAAAGCCCTTTGTCACATATATCTTTTGCAAATATTTTCTCCCAGAGAGGTGCCAGGAAGTACTATTGGTAGTGTGGTGAAGATATGAATCAGCTTGGTTAAAACTATATCTGATATATATCTATTCAAGAATCCAATTCCTAGTTTCCTGATAATCTAGGGGGGAAAAAACTAATTACTTGAAAATCTGATCTATATGTTTGATCAGACTTGATTTTTTTTTCATGAAACAAAAGTCAGTTTCACTAAACTTACATACTAATGTTGAGTATAGATTTTGAAGAAAGGAATATTCCCTCTCCATACCATCAGAAACTTTTCTATCAATGAATAACATCTTCAGGAAGTGCTGTTAATAAACCAGGTAAAATGTAACATGCCAATATGAGTAAACAGAATCTGCTGACCAAGAACACAATGAAAGAAAACAAAAATGAAAATCAATTGGGAAATGGTGGGTTATACTCAAATCTTACTTGCACTTCTGTGACCTTGACATTCCTTAGATTACTTCTACTTTCCACAATAAAACCGTAGTTGGTAAGCAACATTCAAGGAGGATTGTTAAGGTCATGTCCACTCCAGAGACATTTAAAAATTCTCACAAGACCCCAAAATCTCGAAGTTAGTGTGAAAATAACTCTTGGGAAGATATATTTATTAATTAATATGTAAATATCAACTAACTGGGGTTTTTCTTTTCTTTTTTTTAAATTTCACAATGGTGCCTAGATTGAATGAGTTGGTATTGGGGTTGTAAGTCAACCGTGTATGCTTTTCTAATGAATTTCTATTTGAAAAATGTTTCCTCGATTTTCTCATTTTAATAACAACAAAGCCATCACCATTACCATCACTATGACCACCACCAACAGAACTGCTCACTACTAATGATAATAATAAGACACTCTGACTGATTGTTATGTTCCAGGCACTGTGATGATTCACTTAATCATTATAGAACCCATATGATATAGGTCTTAAAATATACATAAATAATTGATAGAATAGGTAGACTGTAGATATATGGATACTGCATATTTAACAAACATGCAGTGGAAAATACAAAATTAAAAAATAAAAATAATCTCTTCTGGTGTCTCAAATAGCAGCAAGGATAAAAGGAGAAACATTTTCTTTGATTCTGCCTCATAGAGTCAAACATCTTATTTCAACATAAGTCGGAATGCTTAAAAAGCAGAATTTAAGAAGTAATTCAAGGTCAAGTAATTTTATATGGTGGAATGCTTTTACTAATACATGTACATATATGCACTTTTCAGGGAGTGATTACTTTTACCTCAGCACATCAGAACTGTGGGATTTTCTGTAAGAAATAAATAGTTCCTCCCACTGTGGAAAAGAACAAGAGAAAGAGAGAAAGATTAAAGGATGGTAAATTTAGATGGAGGAACCCAGCAGAGACAAGATAAAAGCCTTTGGAAGATGGGCCGTTGAAGGGCCATAGGTGACTGTTGAACACACAGCCTTGGACCAGAAATGGCAGTATACGGGGGGAGTCCTGATGAGCCCAGTGAACCTATACATGACATTATAATGAATAAATCTGATAAAATGAGAGAAGCTAAAAGGCAGTTTGTGTGGGAAAACAAAGCAGCAGCAGCAGCACCTGGACTGGCTTAAATGAGGGTAACAGCTGCAGAGATAAATTTTACCAAAAATTTAAAATAGGAGAGTACTTCAAAAAGTTAATGTACAGATTTATATTATATTTGATTCTATTTTCCTATGAACTTTTAAAAGTACATATATAGGCATCTGGTCAAGATAGTGGAATAGATGTTTGTAGGTGCTACTCTCTCCCACAAATCAACCAATTTACAACTATTAAAAAGCAGCTACAGCCAAGCTGGAGCCATTGAACTCAGGGGAAAAGGGGGAGAGACCTATGGAGATCATGAAGGCAGGAGAAACCACAATGAGAGAGAGAAAAGACCACTCTTACCATTTCGAACCCAGGCTGCTTCCAGGCTGGAGCTGGTGAGCACATGGAGCAAGAGTGGCAAAAGCCGCAGCTGTGCCCTTCCTATAAAGTTGCTTGGAGACTGCAGGGGAGTAGAGGGCCTTGTTGGTCCTCAGGCCAGCAGGACCACTACCAGGGTTCCCGTGAGCCCACATGGGAGAGAGAAGCCACAACAACTGAAAAAAGGAGCCACTCAGAGGCTGGTGAGTCATTGCAAGGGACTGGCACATATCCCATCCCATGGAAAGTGTTCGGAGTGCAGGTGGTGGGGGAGAGGAGCCCACCAGTGGAAAATTGGGGCACAGCATGGACAGCTGATCTGCCCCCTAGTCAGCACAGGACCACTCTGTGTAGACTGGTCAGGAATATAGAACTGCAGGGGGAGGAATTTGCTGAAAAGACTCAGGTCCAGACCAGAGTTTATATGCAGTCCAGGTGTACTGGATCTCAGGAGACCTGGAAGTACCTACAAAGTCAACCATTAAAACCTGAGCTGCACTAAAAGCCTTCCCCAGGGAATCAGCAGCAATGAAGCAATTTAGCTCAACCACAGATCTCAAGTACTGGTCCCCACAGGAAGTTCCCCCATTTTAGAAGTAAGCAAAGGACAACAAATTAGTTCCTGTGCAGAGTTTAAGTGGTAGAAACAGCAAATAATCTAACACAGAACTGGAAGAAAAAAAAGCAAAAACCCCGCAGATCAGAGACAAAGTCTGATATTAACTAGTAAAGGTCTAATACCCCCAACTTTAACTGAAAATAAAAATTTAAAAACACTCAGAATTTTTTTAAAAAAGTACATATGTATATAAAATAATGTCAGGAAAACAGAGAGTAACTGTATGAGTACTTGGCTACAAGAATACAAAGCCAGAGTCCATAGCGTGTGCAGTGATCATAGCTAATCTTTAGCACTTAATATGTGCAAGGCACTATGCTAAGAATGCTAAATAGATTAGTTCTAGGAAGTAGGTACTATTGGTGATCTAGTAAGGAAAAAAATACAGTGGAAATCTGCCCAGTGCCAAACACCTAAGGAGGTAGCTCCACAATCAAACCTTGGCAGTCTGACTCCAATATGTTCATGACCAGGAGGCATGAACTGCATCACACATACAAAAAGAGGAGGACACAGGGGAGAAAAGTGTAAGACTAATCAAGACAGTAAGACCATCTCTAACTAAGGAATATTTGTCAACTCCTACTTGTCATTATTCACTAATAGCCATCCTTTTTCAAAACAGTGAAAGTGTCTCTCTGTGAAGGTGCCAGGAGATATAACGATAAAGCCATATAGAGTTTGGTTACTGATAATGCTTTCTATATAGTAAAGTTAATGATTTTAGTCTCAAGCAAATATTCTTTATTGCATGTGCAAAGTTGAGCTTACACTAAAAATGGTACTTCAAAAATTTCAGGTAGAAAATTTTATCATTTGGCCACTGAAATACAGCCCACACAGAGATGTACAACTCCACTGGTTATTTGGTCTCCAGCCTTCCTAACATATGAGAATTAAGAGCAGATTCACACAATTAAAGCCACATAGCAAGGTGATGTGACTCAGGTATTTGAAGATCACAGATCAGATCAGCATTTTTCTGGTGTCCAAAAATTATGAAAGCCCTTATTTAGAGGATGAAATTTGCAACTACTAAATGGCTCAAATTGGTTGAAAGGTTAGATAACCCTTACATTATTTTCCTAGAGAGATCAAGGTATTAAAAACCTACCAATCAGGAAGACCTTGACAGATACAAATGTCCTCCACAAGTTAAAAAAAAAGTGATGGTTTCACTGTGTTTCCTGGTTCAAAATTATATTTAATTACCTACAAAGTGTTTAAGGCCACTTAAGTAATGTCTCATTCCTCCATTTTGAATCTGTGCAAGTGAGATTTTTTAAAAATTTTATTTTGTTTCTTTTTTTGGGGGGGAGATATTTTTCCTTTCTCTTTATCATGTTTATTTTAGCATAGCAAATAAAAGTCTCAGCAAGATTTGAGGTTGCCTTTTCAGAAAGAAGAATTGTGTGTGTGTGTGTGTGTGTGTGTGTGTGTTTTAATCAAATGGTGACAGAAAGAATAAATGTCCCACTACCTGATTTTTCATTGGGAAGTGACCAGTTCAGGGATATGCTTTTTCCATTCACTCAAGAGATTTTTACTGAGGACCTTTTATATTATAGGTCTTGGAGATACAGAGATGAGTGGGGTCAACATATTATCTTTACTCACTGAGCTTACATTATAACCAGGGAAATATATTTTAAGCAACTGTGTACATAAACTGATTATTTTTATTAATTTTGGTACATATCATAATGGAGAAGTCCAGCATGTTTCTGACAGTGGAGACTGATCTAGACTGATCAGTGGTGTAGGGATTGGGGGCACAGTATGTCAGGCAAGGCTTTTCTGAGAACTGAATATTTAATGTAAAACTATGAAGGATAAGTATCTAAGTTCAGAAAGGGGGAGGAGCAGTCAAGGTCTAAGGAAAGAGTGTGTGCAAAGGTTAGGAAAGCTGTCAGGAACTCACAGGGGTCACAAGGCTGGAGCGTACAAAGCAGGGCAAGAAGTGGCGAGGGAGGAGACTGGTGGACAGGTACCATACAATAGTTGCATAGAGTTATCAGTAATCTAAAAGGAGGAAGTGGTTAATTTTTTACTTAAAGTTCCTACCGTCAGCAGTAATCCTAAAGCAAAAGTACTATATTATTAATAAATTGATTGCAAGAAAAAAATTATTCTCTTCCTAGACCCCACTTCCATCTTACTGTTGGTCAAGCCCGTGTTGAGCTCGGAGCAGAAAAAGGAAATTCAGATGCTAATGATATTGTGTTTTGTAGCAGTCAATTTATATAAAGTACTTGAAGGAAACATGAAAATGATGTGCTTTTCATGAGATAAAGTTGTAGACATATGTCTTATAACAAAAGGGATTAAAATTAGAGGGCTAAAATCTTCTGAAATTAGGACAGGCTTACCAGCATGCCAGTTGCTGGGGTTTATAAATAGTACTACTAGGTAAAGAGGAGCTTGAAGAAATAATCATATATTTATTTAAATTAGGATGTACCATTAGGCTTTAAGATTTTAGTGTTATTTTTAATTAAAGAACATTTAAGTGATGAAGGTAGAAAATGAATCTTACCACAAAGCTAGCTTTAAATTTACTTCCATCCTGGGAGTATAACAGCCAATTGCACTAATCTGTCCTGGCAACCAAAACGTGCTTGAGATTTTATTCCATCATAGTTAGGTACTGTTCCAAGTAAATCCAAAACTTTTTTAGGTTTGGCACGGGGCAAGAAAAGAAACATATAATAACACTAATTTATTAAAAAATATGTTGAGTACCTATTATGTGTTGATCACTTCTACGTGGTTTGAGATAGAAAACAGTTTCTACTCCCAAAACATTTTGAGAGAAAACTTACATATCCTGTAAATAAAATACAAAAGATGGCAGGATATAACAAATGCAATATAAAAATGCTACACTAGATCAGAAGGAAAGTTCAATTGAAATGGAAAATGAGATAGAGAAGGCTCACAAAGAAAGTGGCATTTGAGTCACCATTAAAGAATGCACTGATGTATTAATAATAATGTCAAAACTATATGAGAGGAGCTGAGTTTGTACCTGGCTCTGTGCTAAGTGTTTTACGCACATCTTCTAATTTATTTCTCATACAAATTCTTTGAAGTGGCATTGTTATGCCCATTTTACTGATGAAGAAATTGAAAATCAGAGAGATAAAGCATTTTGTCCTCAGTTGTAGAGCTAGTAAATTTGAATTCAGGTATGTCTTACAATAAAGCTTGCCCATTATTTATTTTGCATCTCAGGCAGAGGATCCAGCAAAGATCAAAGATGAGTTCAAAGCATATTCTGAAAGACCAGGAGTCCTATTTGACAATGCAGAGTACAGATAAGAAAACAGTGCAACCTATAGCTGGAAAAATAAGCTAAAGCTGAATCTTAGAGGGCTTTGAATGCCAAGCTAGGGATTGAACTATATTTGCTAGACCATGGAGGAAATTAAAAACTCTGATTAGAAGAGTGATATGATAAATGTAGTATTTACTAGGATTAGTCCAGCCATGTATGAAAAGTATGTTAGAGCAGAAAGAGAATAGAGTGACGAGATCAAGAGCACTTCAACAACACACGTGAATGATGCTCAGAGTCTGAGTTTAAGGTGGCTGCAATGAGAATACGATGAGAACAGTATATACAAGAGATAGGGAAGAAATAAAAAAAAATGGAAGTGAGAAGCTTTGAAAGGTTTTTAATTCAGGAACTCATTACCTTTTAATGTTTTGGGAGACGTAAAAGGTCTCTAAGCAAAAAAAAAAAAAAAATTAAAAAAGACCCCTGTTTTCCAGGACTTTTCTTTCCCATCTAAAGAGTCTCAGTTTACAGAGTAGTCCACTTTTATTTGGGGGAGAAATGCCCACTGCTGCGTATGCTGGGCTTGTGCTGGGCTCCCTCATTACTGCTCCAGCCTTTGTGCCTTGCATCTTCAGATGGATGGCTTTTTCCATCATATATCATCACCATGACAGCACAGGCATGATCTACTACTGCAAGTGCTGTAACCCTGATGATGTGGACGGCAGTAATAACACAGCCTACTCAGGGGAAAAAAAGGCAGTATGTTTTTTTCTTAAAGGTAAACTGAAAAGGTAGAGAGGGGAAAAGTGAACTAAAAAATTAAATACTGTCTTTTCAAAGATTCAAAATAACTACTGCAGTGTTGGCAAGGGCCAGTGTGATAAGGCGGAGAGCATGGAGAAATAGAATCCTCTGGATAATGCTGAAATTCACTCTGGGCATCACAGATGTAAAAATCAATTTTAAGATTAAAAAATTGAATTGGTAATTTTTGACCCACACTGTGATTGAATTACGTGAATCTCGGATCTTAATTAGAGCCATATGCCCATCAAGTAAAACCCTCGGGTATGTACACACAAAGCAAAAATATCATTTAAACACATTTTTAAATGAAAGAAAAGATCCTGAATCAGAGGTGGCAAAACTATCTTTCTAAAAATTATCTTCTTTTTACTTTTTATTTTCCAGACCATGAGAATATTCTAAGTCCTGTTTTTTTTTTTATTGATAACTTAAAATATTGTTATAGCATTCAGCTGAATACCAAGCAGGAAAATTCATAACGCTATAGTCCTCAATTTTTTTATTTAAAACCTTGTCAAAAGTTAAATTAATATTTAAGAATAGAAGCTATGCTCTTTAATTTAGTCTCCCTATATATCTCCTGAGCAGATTCAGTTTCTCCCTTAGCTAAACATTCTGGATTACTTAATTTTCAGATTTACAGCTGTGGCTTGTAAAGAGTTTCTCATCCCTCCCTAATACACAGATCAATTCCCCTTGGGTGCTGGTATCTTAATCATACAATCATTTGGGTTGGAAGGACCTATGCTGGGGCACTAATCTATCCTCGTGAATCACAGCAGGATTGATTTTATTATTACTAAGTCATTCCTGATCGATGGGTATGGGGATTCAGCCCTGAATCTCTCCAGTGATGGTGATTCCACAGCCTCCCCTGGCAGTTGGTGCCATTCCCAACTATTCATATTGTTATAAAGTTAGTCCTTATATTTAATCTAGATTTTCCCTTCTGGAATTGAAGCCTATTACTTCTTGTTCTGTCCTCATTGACTAATGAAAGTTGGTCCCTCTCGTCTTTATAACATCCCTTAACGAATTTGCAGACAGTTACGTCTCCCCCCAGTCTTCTTTTCTCCAGACAGAACATGTACACTTGCCTTAACCTTTCCACATAGACCTTATTTTCCAAGCCCTTTATCATCTTTGTGGCTCTCCTCTGAACTCTCTCTATTTTGTCTGTGTCTCTTTTGAAATGTGATGCTACAACCTAAATGCAGCATTTCACTGGAAGCCAAAACCACAGGGATAAGAGGAGATAAATAGCTTCTGATGTTCTGCATGACACTTAACATATTAATTATTTTACTGCCATTTAGTAGAACTAGCAGAAATTGAATGTATGTAAGTAGAGTCTCATCAAGGTCCTGCTAATTGCATTAGCTAAGGTAGTGGCAAATATATTAGGATTGGCTTGTATCATTCCTTAAAGAAGTCACTGATGGCAGTAGTATTGTTTCACAGTTGAGGCATCCTTGAGATTCTGCGAACTTGGATTTTTTTCAATGCCCAGCTACCCTCCACACCCAACATCAACAACAAACAAACAGCAACAAAATAAAATGCTTAATAAATTAAATTTCTTAATTGTCATTCATTTTTAGCCTATTTATTAGTTCTTCTTGTGACTACACATGATCAAAGAACCAAAAGAGAGACTATACAAGGAAATGGCGGAGGGGGGGAATCACCATATTATTTTTTAAAAGGGAAAATAGTTTTAAGTTTTCCCTTTCCAGTTGGCTATTTATGTATTACTTAGGTGTAGATTTAACTTGATTTAATATAATGATCATCTTTCCCCAAATGGCATTGTACAAAATAATAGCAGAACTCACAGAATCCTAGAATGCCATATCTGTAAGAGGACTTAAAAATAATCCTTTTAGTAAACATTTAATAAAACTTAAAACCCAGAAAGATAAAATGAATTGCTTAAGATTGACTCAACATTGATTCGTTATTTAATTAACTTATTTTACAAAAATGTAACTATATGCCTATTAAGTGCCAGTGAAGGATCTTAGCATAAGAAATATAAAATCAAATGTGAGGTATGTCTTACCCTGTAACAGCTAGTTAGTTGAAGTTCCAGGACCAGAATTCGTGTCTCCTGACTCTCACAATTATTTTGTTACCAAAGCCTGCCTCTCACTTTTTCCGTGACAGTCCGTTCTTTTTAAAATATTAGAGGATTGATTAGATTGCCAATGCTCAACTTATAAATAAAGATTCCCTCAGCTGTATTTTAAGAGAATTTGAAAATAGTAGTAGGACTTCAGGAGCTGTCAATGATTATGCACTTCCAGTACAATCAAAAGACGAAACACCTTTGGGGAAATGTAATTCAGTCTTCCTACAGATTCAGGGCAGTGCTTTTAGAACCAATCGGTTTAGCGCATGTCTCCATTGTCCAGCATGCTCTCTGTAATTTATGCTCAGTAGTTCTATCCTTCTTTATAGAGTTTTATTTATTTTTTAATAAGTATGGAATAAGAAAAAAAAATCTTTACAAAGCTTTCACAGGGCATTCAAAGGTAGTCACATAGTATCTTTTCCTGCTTAATATATGTCTTCGAAATGTGGCTAAATAAAGAATATGAATAAAACGTGGTTTTCCTACATCTGCCTTAAGAGAAAGTTAAAATAGCCCAATATCCTTTCCTTATCCAAGCACAATAATACAGCCATAGCAGAAATTGGCTGATTTAATGATTGACTTTTTCAAGATATCATTACGATCATTTTTATAAATCCTATTTGGAGGTTATTTATTGATTTATATTAATTTAAATGTGTTAATTTCTAAATTAGATGAGTCTCATAATTCTTGTCTTTGTCACTTCTAATTTTATTGGTTTTGTCCATGTAAAAATTACTTCATGATTTTATACCATCTGTCATTTTGGATAAAGTTACAAGATGAAAAACAAAACAGTCAGTCAATTTGGTCAATTCAGTCAACAAACCACTCAGAAGGGTCACAAAGTGGATCAATATAATGTGCTGTTTTGCTCAATTTCCAAGGCTTTTTCCTAAATTTACAAGTTGATTTAATTAGATTATCATCCATTCAGTAGACTCTTTCAACAGAATGTGCTGTTCTCTGGATCAAGATATTCATGTAAGGACTGGATTGAGTTCTCCTAAAAACATGTCCTTAAATTCTTGATTTCTTCTCAGTCATCCACTATTTATCATATATAATGGTAGGATAACTATTGAGTCAGAGATTTATTTTAGATTGAGTAATAGAAACTGCTATTTAAAAATTGTTTGAAGAAGACTTGAAGTTACCTTAGAGAATATTTTTTTTTTTTTTTTTTTTCGTGACCGGTAAGGGGATCGCAACCCTTGGTGTTGTGTCGCCCGCACTGCGCTCAGCCAGTGAGCACACCGGCCATTCCTATATAGGAGCCGAACCTGCGGCGGGAGCGTCGCTGCGCTCCAAGGGCTGTACTCTCCAAAGTGCGCCACGAGATCGGCCCGAGAATATCTTTTAATTATGGGAGAATCATTGAAATTTTAATGAGACAGTTTTTGTCTTTACAAAGATTAGAGGCTTTAGTTTTGAAGACAGATAGAATCCTGGCAATTTTCTCACATACCCAGTCATTGGTGTATAGAAGCATTTGCAAAAGAGCTAAGGAGTTAAACTATAGGAAGAAAATTCTAACCTATTGTTTATATCGTGAGTTCTGTTAATTTCTTATATTAATAATCAAAGAAACAGTTTTCAAAACATAATCAAATTCTATGAAGTAAAACCAAGTCTGGACTGAATTTCATGTTTGAAGCTAATCTCCAAAAGAACATCCATTCCTGAGGAGTAGTCAGTGTTGTCTTTCTTGCTTAATAGTAGTCTAGGTCCCAATACATGCAGAAATAAAAAATAGATGGTTGTTGAATGGATTAGTAATTACATCACTATCTTGTGTCTCATTCTTCTTGCCAATTGAAAGGTTCAGGCTTGCTGTAGAAAATATTTATTGTTCTGTTTTTAACATGGTAGGTCCAAAATATCTAGGAGAAAAAAGCTAATGTAAAGTAGATCCAGAATGTCATGAACAATATTGAAGAAGTTGGAAAGAACCGAATGCAGTCGGCAGGATGGGAAACTGGACGATGTCTGTTTTGCTTGTTTTTCTTTAGTACTAGGTACTATAAGAAAACTTCATTCATATTTTTGGATTCATCACTGATATACTGATATAAAGAATCTATTTTGGGAAATATATCTTTTATTCTCATTATCCAGATGAAATTGTTATATGAATTAATGACAAAGAAAATCTTTTAGGTGGAATACCTAGTTGTTATTCAGTCTCCACAGTGTACTCCCTCCACTACAACTCCAGAACACTTGATACTTCATCCATTAAAGTTCAATTTTGTCCCACCCTTAAATTTGGTGGAAAATATATTAGTAACTTAAATCAACACTACTGTCAGAGTTAAAGAATTCTTGCTTGTTGTACCATAAATCTGTGAATTACAGTCCCAATTATAGGACTTTTGCTTTGTTTTGAGACATAATCTGATTTTTTACACCCATGCTATTTGTTTTAAAATGTCCTTAAATTTTTTTTGATTATATTCATTATACATAAATTAATTACATAAAATATAAAAAATATATGAGGGTATTTCAAAATGTTCATGGAAAAAAATTGAATTAAAAGATAATACTAATCTTTCCATAAACTTTTGAAGACATCTCACATAAATGTATACATATAAAGTAAAATTGCCTGTAATTCTAACAATTGTGCCCAGAACTTGTCCTTTGTGCTTTAATATGTCTTGATAACTAGACTAATGTTCCAGACATGTTAAGAATGAGGTATTGCCTATTCTTAGTGACTGGGACTGACTGCATTTTGTCTAGTTCTTTGATCCCTACTCCCCAATGAAATACTTCTCTGAAATTGCCTGCCCATATCTCTGAGTATAAACTGCTTTGGGATTCTCCATCTCCAGATTAAGTTTGTTATATTTCTCTTAATTCTTATAATTCCTTGCAATACTACCATTCTAGATTTCTACAACATTCTAATAATATTGTTAATTAACAATATTATTATTCTTTCTGGGTTGAGTAAACCAGAATGGACAATCTTGTCCCTAGAGCCTGTCCTATTTCTTTGATAGTTCTTCCATCTGTATTATTCAGGATCCTATTAAGAGATGGAAATTACCCATTGACTTGAACAGGAGATTGGAGTAGATAGACTAGCTACTAAGCATATTCGAAAGAATACAGGAATAGTGGATATATGGAGCAATCACTTCCCCTAGGGCTGATGCAGAGCCCTCAAATAAGGAACATGTGTAGAAAAGGCATGACATCCAGGGCTGAGATCCAGACCTCCTTGCAGAGGGTGCAGCTGTGGCCTCCTCGATGGTAGAGAAGTTACAGCAGTATTACATCACTAGTACTCACTGGAAAGCTACCCAGCAGGAAGTGTCACACCTTAGAATTTATTATGAAGCCACCCAGGGGAATGTTGAGAGAAGCCATCCACGGGGAGGTAACAGAAGGACTGGAACTCACCAGGAAACTACTCTCTGAGGTGTTCGGAGAAGCTCTCCACAGAAAGGTTTAGAAGCCTGCCAAGAAAATGACATATTAGATTGCCTACTAATGATGAAACTGACCATCATGCCAGCTAGTGAGGGAGAAATGTTCCAATATCATAAGCAAGACAATGAAGAGTGAATTTGGAGTAGAGAAAAAAAGATTAATAACTGAGACACTATTCAAATAAATGCCATACTGTTCCAATCTGTCACTTCTTGCTGCCCATTTCTTAAGATATTAAAAATATAACAGAATAATGAAAAGTAGAAATCTTAGAAAATTTTACCTAAGCTATGTTAGATATTAATATATACAGCCAATATATTTAATATCAATATTATTTATCAAGTATTTTGTTGGGGAATTAGCATGTATTGTTTTATATTTGCCTTGCTTCTAGCTTTAGTTTATGTACTTTCTCTTGTTTTCTTTCTTAGTTGCAGGTTTTGATTTCCTATCAGTTCTAAAATGTTTTCTTAAATATGAAAGGGTTAACATATAATAAATTATGTCAAATTAAATCTAAGTGAATATCAGGTATTTTCAAATTAATCTTTAATATTACTTTCCTAAAAACTCATAATAATATAAAAATTAAGAAACCAATTTTCCATATATAATATTGGGAATATAGTTGTCATTTATGTTGTTTACAATTTGGAGTTTTGATGCATGCTTAAAAATGTGCAATAAATATGAAAAAAATAACAGTTTTCTCAATATGTAAAAGAATAGAAAACAAGCAAGAATTTAGGGAGCATGGTGGTGGTACAAGACTAGATTTTTAATCTCTCTGTATATTCTCATAAAACCACACAAATCAACTACACAGGAAAACTAAAAACCCATGGACACAATTCTGCTTCCAATAGGTATGTAAAAAAATAACATAGAACTATTGTTTCTATCTTAACAATGACAGCAAGCTGGATAAGATAAAAAATATTTGGCTTTTTGTTTTGTTTTACCATAACCTTGCAGAATAAGCAAAGATACTAAAATAACTACATTCCAGAAGATGCAGAAAGTTATGAGCCTTTTCTGCGAGAGAAAAAGCCAATGACTGCTTTCAAGCATGAAGAGGAGGGATTTTCTACAGATGGGGTAAGGAAAAACTAGCCGCACTGTTAGCAATATTTAATGTCAACCTGTAGCCTACCTTGAAGAATTAGCTTCTGACAAAGCCCTCCAGGGTAACATGGTAAGTCTGCATCCACCCATCAACTATTTCCCACAGACCTTCATTGGATGAACAAAGGATAGTGCATTAAGCCTGGGAGAAGGCAGGCAAGTCAAAATAAAACCCTTTTCTCTGGTGTATTTCCCCAAGTACACACATGGGACAGGTCAAAAGATGAAGGAAATTTCTCCAGGGTGCATGGTGCTGAGTAAAATGTAACATACCTGTAAGGCTGGAGACTCCTCAGGAAAACTGAGAGAAACCCCTTTGGGGCCACTGAGCCTTCGCGAAAAACGCAGAAATGGATCACCAAAGCCTAGAGACAGGGCAGCAGGTTGAAGAGAGTTTTCCTAAAGAAAAAAAAAAAAATGTTTAAATCCCAGGGAGGTCTGAAAAGCAAAGATAATTCTCCAGTAGAACAAAAAAGCTGGTGGCTACGCTGTGTGGCCGAGAAACGTTTCTTACAAGTTTTAACGTCGGCAGCTGATTTGTAAGATATAAAGAAGTATCCAACATTTCACAAGTGCTGAGACTCAAACCTCTATTGAAAATAAAATTCTGACCCTGCCCTCAAAATATTTGAGAATGTGGTGAATTGAATCTAACTAAAGCTGTATCAAAGCTCAGACCCTGCTCAAAAGCAGCATAGATTGACTCAGCTCCTGTTACTAGCAACCTGTCAGGAAAAGGACCATATTCTTTTCTGGGATAGATATTATTTTCCTTACTCTCTACATTTTAACATACTCTGTCTAGCATAATATAAAATTATGATACATGCAAAACAAACAAACAAGCAAGGATATATGATCTCTAAGAGAGAAGAAATAGTTAATAGAAATGAATCCCAGATATTGGAATAAATAGTCAGATAATTTAATATATAAAAAAAGTATGTTAAAGGATCCAGTGAAAATTGGACAAAATGTTAAAATATATAAGGAATTCCAGAAAAGAAATAGATGCGATAGGAGAAGAAAGTAGTTCTCCTTCTGTCTTGGGGCAATGATTTCTTTAAACACTGTCCTTTCCATGGGTAATAACTATAACCTCTGGCAAAATACAAATCAATTACTGGAGGACTCTGGAAAGTTACCAAAGCATGCAGACTTTGGAAAAGAGTTGAAAAATGGAGTAGATAAAATGTGCATAGTGAGTTATTCATTTTTGTGGCCCTTTCCATACGGTAGCTGTAATAATAGTGGTGGTGGCAGAGCAAAGATAAAACTCCAAAAGAAAGTTCAACATATTTCCGGGCAGAAGATTTAGGGGAAACTTACCAGATGGTGAGTGGAATACTGAAAAGTAGAAAGCCATGATGGGGAAGCCTAAATTCTTTGTATAAACAATTCTCATGTCTCTCACTGACTCTTGGAACATGCGTGAGTGGAGCAGACTGACAGCATTCTTAACTGAGTTATGAGCCACCACCAAAAGCAAACATAACAGAATTTGCAATTTGAATCTAGACAAACTAGCTTCCTGCTAAAATAAAAATATCAACACCCATTGGGAGAATGGTACAAAATCCAGTCTGTACAACATAATATTCATAAGTCAATTCAAAATTATCCAATAGGGAAAGAGTCAGGAAAATATGAACCATTCTTCAAGGAAAGACAATCAACAGATGATAATCCAAAAATAATCCAAATATTGGAATTATGATTACATTACTTTAAAACAGTTCATGTAATTGTGCTCAATGAAATGAAAAAAATATGTATACCAATAATGATTGAAAAGATAGGATGAGTCAGAAGAGAAATAAAGAAATTTTAAATGTAGATTTCAGACCTGAAAGATACTATATCTGAAATAAAATAAATTCACATGATAAAACTAATAGAGGAATGAAAATTACAAAAGCTCCATGAAATTGATGATATATTAAAATACATTATCCAATATGAAGAAGGGACAAAAAATTTTTTTAAATTAAGAGAACCTCAGGTATGGAGAAACAATCTTATGAAAAAGTTACATAAGAGTTAAGTGGATCCACAGAAGGAGAGAATAGAGCAGAATTAATATTTGAAGAATTAATGACCAAAAAAAAAAAAGCTTCCCAAATTGGGTGACAGACTAAAATTTGCAAATTCAAGATACTTAGTGAATACCAAACAGTAAAAACTCAAATTAAACATAATTTACGCACATCATATCAAACTATTGAAAACCAAAAATAATAGGCATACTTGAAGGAAACTAGAAGAAAAATAATGACACATTACATACAGTTAAACAGTGATTGAAATAACTGAAAACTCTCATTAGATTTGTAAAGGCCAAAATCAATGGAACAGTATACAGTGGTGAAGGACTGTAAACTTTAGTTATTACCTGTAACAAAAGCAAATAATCCACTGTGGTTTTCACAGGTGTTTGGATTGGCACCTTACCTACCTTGCATGCTAAGCTTCTGACTATAGTCAATGTGTTAGATAAACCTAAACAATAACTGGAATCGGTTTCCTAATTTTAATCTTTTATGCCTGCATTTCTCCCCTCTGGTCCCATGAGATGTGCTATCTACTGTTTATTCCTTTGTCCTTTCTTATTAGCTGTCTACCTGAATTTCTCTTAAAATGGCTCATGTCACCTGATAGTTCTTCCTTCCTAAGAATTTGTTCCCCTTAATTCTTGGTTTCCTTGGTAGCTCTCTAATGACTTCAAAATTTTTGAAATTTGTTTCAAGCACTTTTCTTGTTCTCAAAGGGAGCATTAGACTTTCAAGCTGCTCTATTCTTAGAATTGTTGTTGTGAAACAATAAAATTTAATTGAGTTAAATTTAGGAAAAATAAAATAAGTGGAGACACGTGTACTATAATCACAGATTGAAGAATTTAATATTATAAAGATATCAGCTCTCCCTAAATACGTATTTAGATTTCTAAAATATATACAGAAGTTCAATGGCCACGACACTGGTAATGATATTGGACAAGATGAATGATATCTTAGCAGGTGTCAACACATGACATAATATGAACTATTCTTATTAAGACAGTGTAGTATTTGGAAACAAACTTATGAAATTAAATATTGACTAAAAACGTTCTCTTACACATATGTGAGAATTCCATTCATAACAGAGGCCTTATTAAAAAATCAGTAAGAAAGAGTGGACTTTTCACTAAAGTCTACTGACAAAATTGGGTATGACAAAACCTATATGCAAAATAACAAGATTGAAATCTTGCATCAGACCATACATAAAAAGCAAGTCAAGGTGAATTCAAGTCCTAATATGAAAGTCAAAATGACTTAACTTTTAGAAAATGATGTACAGAATAATATGTTAATAACTGCTGCTTAAGTATGTTTTCTTAAAAATAAACACACAAAAAGTTCCAAATGAAGATATTTTTCATCAATATATACCATAGTGAAAGATAAAAGACAAGCTACAAGTAGAAGACGATATTTTAGACGTATATGACTGACACAGGACTTGTGTCTACAAGTCTGTGAATAAAGACAAAGAACTGAAAAAAAACGGGCCGAATATTTTAGTAGATATTTACAGAAGAGGTTTAAATGCTTGGTAAATATAGGAAAAGGTGATCATTCAATCTCATTAGGAAGTCAGGAAATTCCAGTTAAAACCCCAAGTAGAATTAATTTCACACCTTTGAGAATATCATATAACCAGCATCTAACATTATCAAGTATTGGTGAGGACAGAGCAATAAGTAAGAATACTTCAGCATTGATTATAAAAATCTTGGAAAAATAATTGATCATTATATAATGTTTGAAAATCTGAATCCTCTGTGCCTAGGCAATTCTCTCATAAATATTACTCAGAAAAATATTTTCCCCTTTTTTCTGGATACATATACAATAATTAGTCACATTAGTGTTTTTTTCTCTGTTGGGAGACTGCTGATTACTGCTTCAATCTTGTTGCTTATTATAGGTCTCTTCAGGTTTTCTTTGTCTTCTTGGTTCAGTCTTACTAATTTGCATGTGTCTGGAAATTTATTCATTTACTCCAAGTTTTAAAATTTGTTGGCGTACAGTTGTTTATAGGGTCTCTAATAATTCTTTGTATTTTTGTTGTATCAGTTGTAATGTCACATTTTTTCATTTCTGATTTTTGTAATTTGGGCCTTCTCACTTCTTTAGCTAATGGTTTGTCTATTTTGTTTATCTTCTCAAAAAGCAACTTTTTGTTTCATTGATGTTTTGTATTGTATTTGGTTCTCTATTTCACTTAGTTCTGCTCTGATCTTAATTATTTCTTTCTGTCTACTAATTTTCTGATTGGATTATTCTGGTTTTTCTACTTCTCTGAAGTGTAACATTAAGTTTTTTATGTGAAATCTTTCTATTCTTTCAATGCATTTATTGCAATAAACTTCCCTCTTAGTACTGCTTTTGCAGAATCCCACAGGTTTTGGTATAATGTGTTTTTATTTTCACTAATTTCAAGAAATTTTTTGATTTACTATTTAATTTCTTCTTGGATCCATAGGTTGTTCCAAAGCATGTTGTCTAATTTCCATGTATTTGTATAGTTTCCAGATTTTCACTTGTTATTTATCTCTTGTTTTAATCTGTCGTGGTCTGAAAAGACGCTTGAAATTTTTTAATTTGTTGAGACTTGATTTGTGTCCTAACATGTGGTCTATCTTGGAGAATGTTTCCTGTGTTCATGAGAATAATGCATAATCTGTAATTATAGGATGAAATGTTCTGTAGATATCTGCCAGTTCCAACTGGTCATAAGCATAGTTTAAATCCTGTGTTTCTCTATTAATTTTTTGCCTAGATGATCTGTTCAATGCTGAAGGAAGGATGTTCAGGTCCCCAACTACTATTGTATTTAGGTCTAATTCTTTCTTTATGTCTAACAGTGTTTGCTTTATATATCTGGGTGCTCTAGTGTTGGATGCATATATATTTATGATTGTTGTCTTCTTGCTGGATACATACCTTTATCATTATATAACGACCATCTTTGTCTCTTTTTACAGTTTTTGGTTTAAAGTCTATTTTATCCAATATAAGGATAGCTACTCCTGCTCATTTTTGGTTTCCATTTTTGTGGTATATGTTTTTTCATCCCTTCACTATTAGTTGTGTGTGTCTTTACAGATGAGGTGAGTCTCTTGAGGACAGCATATAGTTGGTTCTAGATTTTTAATCCAAACAGTCAGTTGTGTCTTAAGTGGAGAATTCAATCCATTTACATTTAGGGTTGTTATTGAAAGGTTTTGACCTACTCCTGGAATTTTATGAATTTTTGTTTGGATGTTTTAAATATTTTTTCCTTTCTTCCCCTTTTGTTGTTTGTCTTGGTGGTTGATTTTTGAGGTGGTAAGGTATAGTTTCCTTCTCTTTCCCATTTGAATTTTTGTTCTACCAGTGGGTTTTATTTTCTTGTGTATTCATGGTAGCAATTATTGTTTTCCAGAATCTAGATGCAAGTTTCCCCTGAGGACTTATTGTAAGGCTGGTCATGTGTTGGTGAACCCCTGTAGTTTTTGTATGTCTGGGAAATATACTATTTCTCCCTCGTTTCCAAAGGATAGCCTTGTTGGGTAAAGCATTCTTGGCTGGCAGTATTTTTCTTTTAGTATTTTGAATATATCATCCCATTCTCTTTTAGCTTAGAGTTTCTGTTGAGAAATATGGTGTTAGTCTGATGAATACTCTCTTTTAGGTGACTTGGTGCTTTTCTATTGCTATTTTTAAGATTCTTTCTTTGTCTCTGAGCTTTGCATTTTTCTATAATGTATCTCAGAGAGGACCTTTTTGGACTGAATCTGTTTGGGGATATTTGACCGTCCGGGTCTGAAGGTCCTTGTGTAATCTCTATACCTGCGAAGTTTTCTGCTATTGTTTCATTGAGTAGGTTTTTCAATGTCTTGTCCTTACTCCTTCCCTTCCAGAACACCCATAATTTGCATGTTTGTGCAGTTAAGGTTGTCTTTTATCTCTCTGAGATTTTCTTTTATTTAAAATTTTTTTTTTCCTTTTTTTGCCCACCTGCATTATTTCAAAAAGACCATCTTCAGGATCAATTTTTTTTTTTATTCTGCTTGCTCTAACTTGCTGCTTTACCTCTCAGTTGTGTTTTTTATTTCATTGAATGAATCCTTCAGTTCCAGAAATTCTGCTTTCTTTTTTAAGGTATTAATTTCTTTGTAAATTTCCTCCTTCATATCCTTGATACTTTTTCTCATTTTGTTATGTCATCTGAGTCTTCTTGAGTCTCATTGAGTTTCCTTAAGTTTGTTGCTCGGAATTCCTTCTCAGACATTTCAAGGGTTTCCTGCTCTATGGGGTCTGGTACTTGAAAATTATTTACTGCATTCTTTTGGTGATGTCACATTTTCTTGTTTTTTCATATTTGTAGTATTTGTAAATTGATGTCTGGTCATCTGGTAGAGTAGGTGCTTCTTCTATTACTCCAGAGCGGACTTTGATGAAAGAGATCTCCTCCTGTAGATGTGTTTTATGTTGACCATTGAGTAGGATGTTTTAGTATTGTTTCTGGGTAGATGTAGTAGTGCAGTCTCTGTGTTGGATTTTCATGGGTGTCTCCTTGGCCTAGGTACTGTGGCACTTATTGATTTCTTGCTGAGGTTAGTGACACTGTTCATTTATCAAGGACATGGGCAAGCTCTCAAGTTCTTTGAGAAGCACTTGGGTGCCCTGTTGCTCTTTGGCTGTGGTGGGTGACCCTGGGCAGGCTTGTTGGCAACCTGTCTAGCATCCCATGACCCTGAAGGGTGCATTGGGGTATTCTGGAGCTCCTCAGTTTGAATGGGGGACCCTGGGTGGTGTTTCTCTTTTGACTTCCTTTCAGGCAGAGGCTCCTCCTGGTTCCTTGCTTCCCCCAGTTGGGGGATGAGTTGGTAGTGGTTGGGATTTTCTTTCTTTCTCTCTTTGGGTATCCTGAGTTTCCATACTCTTGAGAGTTTCTCTACGTGTCTCTCCCTGGATCAAGGCAGTTGTATGGGCTGTGCACAAACATTTCACCCCCAGGTGTGCCACCATGTGTGACAGCATAATTCCCACTGTGGGTTGGGCCATTCAGTTATGGGTCTGCACTCACTCACTTCTTTCCTCAGGCTTCCCTGGTAAATCTTCTGTCAATACAGTTGAGTGGTCAGTGGCCTGCCTGCATGGTGGCAGTGGCTGGCTGCTACAGCTGTTTTGGCTAGTGCTGTAGTGATGAGCCACCTTTGTGGCAGCAGTGGCTGTGGCAAACCTCCCATATGGCAGCAGTGTCTGCATCAATGGTGGGGACTGCCCTTCTCTCTTGAGGTCCTGCCGTATATCAGGTGGAGACTGCCCACACTTGCTAGAAAGCAACTTTTGAATAAACACCTGAAATATGTCTGTATGAAGATCATTGTAGGCAGATGGAACAAAGAGACAGTAGAATGGTCTTAAGGTGGGAGCATGCCTGGTGGGTTCACAGAACAGGGGGGAGCAGAGTAAGCAGGTGGAGAGTAGCAGAGGATGAGTCATATAGGTAAGGAAGCCAGATCACAAGGGCATTGTAGGTCATTGTAAGAACTTAAGCTGTACTTAGGTGAGGCAGAAATCCTCATATTTAAAAAGAGGATTGATATGATTTGGCTCATGTTTTAAGATCACTCTGACTGATGTGTGAAATAGACTATAGAGGACATGGAAGAAGCACAGGAGAATGGCTAAGAGATTATTGCATTTATTCAGGTGAGATATATACTCCAAACCAGCAGGAATATGACACAGAGAATAATTGGAAATGAAAACATCTCAGAATTGAAAATGAAAGAAGGCATGGTTGTGATCTCTGTGAAATGAAGGTCAAAGACTGGATGGAAATTTGGGTCTCTTTTTTTGGATGCAGGCATGCTTAGATGACAATACTCAGGTTCATTCCTGATATCCTGATACTACACAAGTCCTCTAGATCTATAATACAACCCCAGAGAAAGAGATAAGGAACCTGAAGCAAATGGAGATTAGATTTTTAATTGAGGCACCTTATAAAATTTTACTCTTTTTATTGAAAATTAAAGTTACTTCTCTTTTACACCTGAATTTGTGATAGAGATTTATATCTGCTATGTGTGTATATTTGTGGTGTGTGTTGAGACTTCTAAAAAGTTCTAGATGTATACTCACCATATTGTCAATAATGGTTACCTGAGGAATAGACAATGGGATTTTTCAGGGGGTGTAAAGATTTGAAGAAAGTTGGATAATAAAGGAGAGTTTTTATTTTTTACTATATTTTTATAAGGCTCATATAAGAGTTTTGCAATTTAAAAGGGAAAAAGTTTGAAAATTAACTATAGTTTTAAAAATGTGTTGCTATGGTTTTATTGCTAGCTTTACCTTTTAAAAATCTGTATTTTACAGTGAATATAATATAATCTACTGATTTGAATACATTTTTAGATATTGAATACATATTTAGATATTTTAAAAAGGAACCATTGTTCAAATTTTGCCCAGTTACATGTTTTTCTCATTAACTCTTGTTACCCTGAGCATCCTGCTCCTATAATTGCTGTCAATGACTCAGGTAAAGTAGCCATTAAGAATTTCCACTCTCACCTTGTTGGATCCTGCTTTCTCTCCTGTCCCTGAAAACTAGTGAGCCCACTCTTCCCACTGCATGCTTTGACTTTATAATCACTTCTAATTTCTTACACACTTCCAATTTTATCTTTTGCTGATGCTAATCTGTTATAGCTTTGCTGTTTTATATGTTCTCTGGATGCCCTTGCTAATTCTTTTTTTCTCCAAGTATCATTTTTAAAAACTCATTTGTTCTTTTTATATGATTGCCTTTCTTCTTTTACTCTGTTGCTTTTTTTAATCTGCTCTTTAAGCAAAAGAAAATCTTAAGAACAATGAGATCAGACATTTTCCAAGAATAATTTTTTCCTGCTTTGTTTTCTCAGTTATAAAATGTAGATATAGTTAATGTTCTTGAAGGGGTAGTCTGCCTTTAGTATGCATTGTCTTTCAAGTAAATAAGACATGTTTTTCTCATTTTGTACCCCCTATAGTTATTGTGACTTAAAAAGTGAATAGGAAATGCCATAGGATAGTCAAAGGAAATGTAATTTTTGTTGTAAATGAAAGCAATAATAAAACCATAAAAAGTCTGATTTTTTGAGTTATTCATAAGTTAGTCCAATGTGAAGTGTGAATTCTCACTGAAAATACCCTCTAGACCTGTATCCAAATTTTTAGGATGAAGGTAAAGAAAAGAAAAGTGATCTTGGGACAGGTTGGTAGATAAAGGGGATTCTGTCATATAGCCACAATGAACAAAACATAAATAGAGTGCAAGAAATTGGAAGAATCCAAGCAACTTAAGTAAATTAAAAAATTAAGGATATTGGAAGCTTTTCTATGTAACTGAAATGAATATACTCTTATTCAGATAAATTTTTCTGGTTCTGGATTTTTTTTATACCTCACTACAGTTATCTGCTTTTATTGGGGGCTTCTCAAAAAGCTATGCTTTAACTTCAGTAAATAATATTCAACAGTGAAATTGCAAATACTGTAGAAGTTCAAGTAGAAAGATGCCTTTTTGGAATAGATATTTTTATTGGAGCTCCTTAAACTACGTGTATTTTTCTTTTCTCAGTGTTGAGAGTGTTACCTTCTAGTGAATAGACACCTCTTTGTCAGTGTGGAGGAGCGGGGAGAACAAGTGCAGTATTAGGATTTTTCAGAGAAACAGACCAATAGAATATGTGTGTGTGTGTGTGTGTGTGTGTGTATGCACGTGCATGCATATATATATTAAAAATGAGATTTATTATAGGATTTACTCATGCAATTATGGAGGGTGAGAAATTCCGTGACACGTTGTCTGCATGCTGGAGCACCAGGAAAACCAGTGGTGTAATTCAGTCTGAGTCTGAAGGCCTGAGAGCCAGGAAAGCTGATGGTGTAACTGCTGGAGTTTGAAGGCTCAAGAACCAGGATCAAGAGCAGGAGAAGATAGATGTCTCAGCTCATGGAGAGGGAAAATTTACCACCCTTCTGCCTTTTTTTTTTTTTTTTCAATCCAGGCCTTCAACAGATTAGTTGATGTTCATCCACATTGGTGAGGGTATTGATACAAATGCTAATTTCTTCCAGAAATACCTACACATACATACCCAGAAATAATGTTTACCAGCTCTCTGGCCATCCCTTAGCTCAGTTAAGTTGTGGATGGATATATAGAAGATATATGAATTGATAGATAACCACAGATAAAATAGGTGTAAATGTATGTGTATTAATGTGTGTTCATACACATTCACATTTATTTCCTAATTTCTGTCTACTAAGAGGGCTTAGGAGCATACACGTTTCCCAGATATTTGCTTCAAAACATTGTTCTTGTTTAAAAGTAATCAAGGATACTTAGAAATAGCTAATTTTAGGACTTGGACAGAAAAATACAAAAGCCTAGAACATTTCATTGTGCTAGGAAGTAAGAGAAACTTCCTGACATTGATGTACTTATTTTGATTATGTAGGAGAATACTCTTATTTATGAAAAATAAACCTTTAAGAAATTTTGGGTGATGTGGCATCATGTTAGCAACTTATTCTCAAACTGTTTTGGGTGGAAAAAAAGCCCATTACTCTGTATTTACGAGTTTTGTGTTTGTTTACTTTTTAAAGATGGTGATTATTTAAAAAGTATTGAAAATAAAGAAATCTACTTTTATGGGAAATAAGAAAGATATTGGGAATAATACAAACTTTTTCTACTCCTGAAAACAACTGAGGTACTGTTAGTATAACCAAACAGACTACCCTAGCAAACTCCCATCTGTCATGAAAGGGCTTTTCTTAAGAGAAGAAAGAGCAGGGGAGGAGATATTCCAAGTACAGCATGGTACCTGTTACTTGAATCAATTTCCCTAGCCTCTGAGAAAAATTGTCTGTAATGTGAAGTAAGGACTAAAAATAAAATTGAAAGAGTAGTTTCCCTGAAACGCTGAGAAAGCTGTTGATGACTCTAGTTCTGTTTTTTTGATTCCTTTACTAGAATTCAGCCAAAATATGAGTCAGCCTTGATTCCCCACTCTTCTATCATATTCAGCCACCATATCCTGTTAAATATTTCACCTAATTTTTTTCTGAACACTTGTTTCCTTCTATACATACTTTTTTGCCTAATGAAAGCTTCTGGCTTCTATCATCTGTCATCTGGATCTTCTATTTTTTGTAGTAGCCTCCTAACTACTTTTCCTCTGTCCAATCTTGACCCCCTGCCAATTTATTCTCCATATTGTATCAAAAAAGATCTCTTCCACACACCATCTCTCCAAGCTCTCAATGGCATTTAACCTAATTAGAATAAAGATACAAATACCACGATTTACAATACCATTTGTAATCCAGAACTTGTTTGCTTTTTGTATTGACCAGTCTGACTATATTGTCCCTCATTTAGTTCCAGACAAGAGAATAAATACATTTCTCTTGTTTTGGGACCATTACATATAGACTGTTCCATCTCGGAGACTAAGACTCTCCTAGACGTTTTTGTTTGTTTTTTTGTTTGTTTTTAACCTATGGCTATGTATTCTATGGACCTCCGTTTAAAAGCTGTTTTTCAGAAAAGGTTTCTCCAGTCTCTCAGTTTAGATTATTTGCTCTGCTATCAATGTCCCTTGGCTCTTTTATTTCTCTTCTAAAACATGTTAAGTTCCATGGATGCATGAATCAGGACTAAGATTTTTCTCTTCTATATTGCCTTTACTGTTCATCTCAGAGGCTCAATCAAAATTAGTTGAATAAGTTGTTCAAATTAATAAATTTAGAAGGCAAACATACCAATCCTTTTGCTTTGCCATGGAATACCACTCAGCTTCCACACTGTACGGGTCATTTCTGCTGGATCGGTGGTGTTGAGTAACAGCATCCCCCACTGCTATTCCAAAGTGTTGTGGCAACTGGATATCAAAGTATGGGAAAGGATTAGTATTTGTTGGAGACATGAACTCGTGGTGGACCAGCAACCTCAAGTGCAGTGCCAGGCAATGCCTGAGATGAAGTGATGTGGTGTTGCAGAAAGTAAGAGCAGAATCTGGCACACGTTATAACACTCAGTAAAAATAGTAATTATGTCAGAGTGCATGGAATTAATCCAGAATAGATGTCTGAATACTCAGTTCATAATGTGGAAGTACTTTGGAAAGATCAGAACAGCTCCGAGTTTGTAGACACAAGAACCAACACTGTTTGAGTTACTATTGATAATATGAGGTCATGTGAACGCAGGAAAAATTTAAGTTACATTTTACTCTGGTATTGGCTCTATAAATGAAAGAGTCAATTTTTATTATAATTTCATTTACTGGGAAGGAAATTTCTCCCAGATTCTGACAATAGGTTGACTGTCATTTCTAGTTCCTAGTTTCCCAGGTTCTATAGTCTTTAATCTTTTTAAAAAACATCTTTGCCATATTGTCATTTTTGGTTAAAATTAAGAGATATTGCATTTGACATGAGTTAATGGTTATTATTTTTAGTTTTCCTCATTATGTAAGCAATGTAGGCTCACTTTAGAAATTTTTAGAGTGAAAAAGACAGGGAAATAAGAATCACTTCTAATTCCATCAGCAATGACTGCCATTCTCAATATTTTGATCCACCTCTTTTCTCACATGTATGCAGTACAGACTGGCGGAAAACATTTGCAAAAGTCATATCTGAAGAAAGATGATTATCCAAAACATTGAAAGAACTCTTGCACTTCAACAATATAAAAAACATACAACCTGACTTAAAAATGGGCAAGGACCTAAAAGACACCTCACCAAGAAAGATATACAGATTGTAAACAAGCAAATGAAAAGATGTTCGACATCATATATCATTAGGGAATAACAAATTAAAACAATAAAATACCACTACACACCTATCAGAATGGCCAAAATCCAGAAAATCTGACGCCAAATCCTGGTGAGAATGTGGAACAACAGAAATTCTTATTTATTGCTGGTGAGAATTTAAAATGGCACAGCCACTTTGGAAGATGTTTTGGCAATTTCTTATAAAACTCATCCTAGTCTTACCATATGATCCAGCCATCATGTTTCATGATATGTCCCCAAGTAAGTTGAAAACTATGTCCATACTAAAACCTACACACAGAGGTTTATAGCAGCTTTATTTTAAATTTCCCAAACTTGGAAGCAACTGAGATGTTTTTCAGTAGACAAATGGATAAACTCTGGTACATCCATGAAATGTAATATTATTTAGTGATAAAAAGAAAAGTGGTATCAAGCCATGGAAAGACATGGAGGAACATTAAATGCATATTACTGTGTAAAAGAAGCCAATCTGAAAAGGCTCCATAGTATATTTTTTCAAATACATAGTATTCTGGAAAAGTCAAAACTATGGAGACAGTAGAAGGACCAGTGGTTGCCAGAGGTTAGGCAGAAGGGAGGAATAAACAGGTGGAACAGGGAGTATATTTTTTGGTCAGTGAAACTATTCTATATGATACCACAATGGTGGAAACATGTCATTATACATTCGTTCAACCCAATGGAATAAATCACATCAAGAGTGAATGCTAATATGAACTGTGGACTTTGGGTGATAGTGATATGTTAATGCAGGTTTATTGATTGGAACAAATTCACCACTCTGATGTAAGGTGTTGATAGTGGGAGATATACTATGTGTGTGTGATGGGGTGGAGGTATACGAAAAATCTCGATACCTCTGTTCAATTTTCCTATCAATGTAGAACTGCTCTAAAAAATAAAGTCTATTTTTAAAAAAGGAATGAAATTGTGATACATGCTACAACATGGATAAACCTTGAAAACATTATACTAAATGAAAATAAAAACAAACAGAAAAGGATGAATATTGTATAATTCCATTTAAATAAAATATCTAGAATAGCCAAATTCATAGAGACAGAGAGTAGATTAGAGGTTACCAGGGACTAAAGGGAAAATGAAAAAGGGAAGTTATTGATTAATGGGTACATAGTTTCTGTTTGGAGTGGTGAAAAAGTTCTGGAAATAGTGGTGATAGTTGTACAACACTGTGAATATAATTAATACCATTAAATTGTTTGGCCTGTGACATGCAGTTTAGAATTATTCAGCAAGGCAATACCATAAGGAAAGCTGATCCTTTCTATAGAGAGGATTTTAAGTTCTCTTTTTCTTGTATATATCTTTATTGTGATATAACATTTTGAGTGCACAGTTTGATGAATCTTGACAGACATATATACCCTGTAACCATCACCCTCATCAAAATACATAATATTCATATTATATATTTTATCAATTTTTTTCTGCAACTCTCCAGTCATTCCTCCTTCTCCTCCAGAAGCAACTGTTCTTATTTTTATCACAAAAGATTTAACTTTCCTTTTAACAACTCTCATCAGCATACCCACAATAATTTTAGTGGATTCATTGATTATAATTTCTCCTCATAAATTTGAAGGTATCCTTATAGGCCATTAAGTCAAGACTGAGTCAAAAATAAAAAAAAGATAAGGTATAGAAGAAGCAAAAGAAAATCCACCTACTTTTTGATAGCCCAGGTGATGCCAGAGGGAGGGTCTGGGGACCTGATAGCCAGCTTCAACTCACCCTTCATCTTACCAGGTTCTTGACTTCACCACATGAAAGAATTCAAGAGCAGAGTTACAGTAGAAAGTGAGAACAGGTTTAATATAACACATAAGAAATACAGGTTCCTCAGAGACAGTGTGGCCTAGTTCCACACTCTAGGCAGAGCCCACACCACATTTAATACAAAAGTAAGGAACACATACTTAAAGTTTCATACACAGTACAGGCTGGCTCAAGAGAGTGAACAGTCACTTGCTAAAGGTAAGATTAATGCAAAAGCAGAACATACACACCTCAGCCAGCAAAGTGCTGGTTGGCCCTAAGAAAGTGAGCAACAACACCCCACTTTCTGTTAGAACTCATGTTTTATAACTTTGCTATCTAATACATATTCATGCTAAGTAATGAATATTCCATTAAGGGGGTGGTTCCCTGTTATGTAACATAGTCTTGCATGTGATCAGTTGGTTTCAGTTTGAAGCATATTCGTTGGTCAAGTCCTATCACATGTACCAGACATATTCAAAAATATTCTGTGCTCTTTAGCAGCTATACTGGTAGGTCATTGAAAGGATAAACTCCCAGTGAGCATGCATGGCTACCAGGGTTATATAACCTTCTCCTACTGAGCATGCCCAGCTACTTGATTTGCAAAAGCCAGCCCCTTGTGGTCTCAATTTCCCAGTGCTGGTGCCAAAAATTGGTGTAATGAACAACAGTAACTTTCCTCTAGGGGAGGGCCTAAAGAGGGGCCTAAGACCTTGGGGAGTGGCTTGAAAGCCAGATGTGTGTCCCAAAACCCAAACCCAGGGAAACTGAACACCTCCTTTCATGCAGGACCAATATCAACCTGGACTGTGGCACATTAAAACAAATCTGGTGTTAAGAGTGAGGCCAAGGAGAAGAAAGCACTAAAGTTAGCTCTCATGATCGACTACAGTATGTGACCACATGTCATATTCATATAGGACCCAGAGATAGCTCTGAATCTGTCTGGCTTGTCAAATGTAGAATAATGGAAAAGAGTATATTTACATGAAAGGACTCCCAAAGTCAAGGGAAAAATGAGAGTGATGCTTGACCAGAAGGGGATCTACAGTGCTACCTGGAGCCAAGGCGAAGCTAAGGAGAACCAGAGAAAGCACTGCTCAAGCCAAGAAAAACCAAAACACAAGTTATAGAGACACAGACACTAATAACGAATGGCAGAAGAGCAGACTGTCCCCAGTGAGCAGGGATCAGTTTCCTGCCAACATATACCCCAGTGTATTAGTCCATTTCTGTTGTTATATCAAAATAATTGAAACTGGGTATTTTATAAAGAAAACAATTTATTGCTTACAGTTACTGAGGCTGGGAAATCTAAAGTCAAAGGAACTCATCTGGTGGTGGCAACATTGCAAGATGGTGGAAGTAGAGAGAGAGAGACTAACCTTTTCATTCACTCTCCATTTAAAGCCCTCCAAACCATGCCCATGACCACTATTTTTAGTCTATTAACTATGGCATGGTCGTACAATCTAATCACCTCTTCAAGGCCCAACCTTTCAATTACCATAATAGGATTTCCCACCCTCAACAGTTATAGTGTGGATTAAGTTTTGGGGGGACATTCAGCCCAAGGCACCCAGGAAGGTCATGAGGGCTTTGTGAATGGAATGCTTCAGGCCTGTGCCACAAACCCACATGAGTGTTTCTCTCCATCCAATCACCTAGATATCCTTTAGGGTGAGAAGTATGCAAAAACATTCATCTGAGATGCCATTTAAAGGACTGTTTAAATCATCAGTCACAGACTAGATATTCAGTTTAGTTCTCTCCCAGGCTAACCAATGATACGCATGGGCTTGGAAGAAAAGCCAGATTAGTTACTGACAACAAATAAAACAGTTATATTTTCTGTAGATATCTGAGCAGCTACATGAGTTAAAATTGTGGTCTGCTGACAGTGCATTTAAGGGCCAGGATGAATAAAAATTATGAACTGTATCTTGAAAATTAGAACCATATCTGGCAAAAGTGACATCATCAAACTATTTAATTGTTCTTATGCTCTTTTCTGGACAAGTGTTCATAGTAGAATATTCATGTATTAATACCATTATGAAAATAATGGTCATTTTCGCTTAACACAATGCAATGAAAATTTTGCATGTTGAATTATTTTCTAAAATATGTTTTTAATATACATACAATATTCAAATGGATTTACTAAAATGTGCTTACATATTCTCCTCTATGTGGATATGAAATCCAGTTTTGTAATTAATAGAAATAATATAAGTGTATAACCATTTTGTACTGTATCTCTAAATAGTAATTCAATATGTCTTTCCTAAAGTTTGAATTTGTAGTCAAAATAGATGAAGATTTTAAAAGTTAGCATATACTGCCAAATTGCTTTCCTCAAATTCTGAAATTTGCACAGCTACTAGTAGGGATGAAAGTTCCAGTCATGGAGAGTACCATTGCCAGGATTGCATAATATCATTGTGAACCTTTTCTAATTTAACAGGTCAAAGATTGCATAATCTTTAATCAGAATGTTTTATTATCACTGAGCAGTATGATGACAGATAGTTACTGGAAGACATCAGTAAAGACATACTTTCTGGACCTGAAAGTCATAATGATGCCATTAAAAATCCAGGTTCCAGATTTTTATTTAATATTGTTCCAGGGCTCTCTTTAGCTAGAAGAACATGCCATGTCCAAATTTTGTAAAGTAGATTATTATTTTTCTTTTCCAAGTTTAAAATTCATTGCCCCAGCTTCTAAGTCCTTAAATGACACATTTGGGGGGTTTGACTTATTTGAATTATGTATCTTTTGAAATAGTTTGAATATTACTCTTCTTTAATTTAAGGAACTTTTTTATGTGCCAGGAACATAGATGGCAGGAATGATGTTATATGTGAAATACCAGACATGGTCTCTGTTTTCAAGATTACAATCTTGCAATAGGAGGAAGCTAGAAATCTATGAATATGTAGTCAACTGTAATATAATTCTATTAATATGCATTAGAAGTAAAAAAAAGAGAGAATTGTGTATAAGGATTTAAAATAGAACAACAAATTTTGAACTTCGACAGGGCAGTTTACCACTAAGTCCCCAGTACCCAGCAAATTTCTTGGTACATAACACCACACATAGGACATAGTACCTGATGAGACAGCATTTGTTGACAATAGGGACAAATATTAAGCATTTGTTAACATGAATAATAGTATTTGTATATTATTAATGTAAACAAAAATAATAATATTTATTGTAGATAGGCACAAATGTCAGTCAATTATTAGCCTGCATACAAATAGTAGTGCTTGCTATCTCATAGGCATACTTAGATGATCCCCAACCAATTGACCACTTGAGAAAGTTAAAACAGGAGTTCTGGTCAAGATGGCAGAGTAGACAGTCCCCAGCATCACTCTCTCCCACAAATCAACCAATTTACAACTAAAAAAAGGAAAACATCAGCCAAGTTGGAGCGGCTGGAGCTCAGGGGAAGAGGAGAGACCTACGGAGTTCATGAAGGCAGGAGAAACCATGATGTGAGAAAAAAAAACCTGCTCGGAGGGTTTTGTGCTGCAGCCACTTTAAGGCAGCCAATCTACCCCCCAATCAGTGCAGGACCACTCAGAGGAGACTAGTGGGGAATGCAGAACTGCATGGGGTACAGTTTGATGAAAAAACTCAGGCCCAGATCAGAGTTTCTACACAATCCAGATCCACAGGGTCTTTGAAGAGCTGGAAGTACCTATAAGGTCAATCATTAAACCTTGAGCTGCACAAAAAGCCTTCCGTCAGGAAACAGCAGCATAGCAGCAATTTAGCTCATCTACACAGCTCAAGTACTGGATCTAACAGGAAGTTCCCTCATTTTAGAAGTAAGCAAAGGACGAAAAGTTTGTTCAGGCCTAGGCATACCACCAGCACCTTGGGGCCTGCCTGGGAACCGGAGGCTTGGAGCCAGGGACCAGATCCTACTCCCACATCCAGGCACACTATACCAGCACCTTGGGGCCCACCCAGGGATGTGAGGCATGGAGAAGAGGACTGGACCCCCCCTCCCACAATCAGGCATACAGATCCAGCACCTCAGGGCCTGCCTGGGGACCTGAAGTATGGAGAAAGGGGACGGACCCCCTCCCACAACCAGGCACACTGCACCAGCACCTTGGGGCCCACCTGGGGACCCAAGGCATTGAGAATGGGACCGGACCCCACTCCCACATCCAGGCCCACTGCCAGCTCCTCAGGGCCCAGCCCAGGAGCCCAGGGCATGGAGCAAGGGACCAGACCCCATCCCACAAAAAGGCACACTGCACCTGCTCCTTGGGGTTCACTGAGGGACCTGAGGCATGGAGAAGGGGACTGGATGCTCCTTGCACAACCAGGCACACCACGCCAGCACCTTGGGGCTGCCCAGGGACCCAAGGCAAAGAGAAGGGGACTGGACTCCCATCCCACAATCCAGCATGCTGCACCAGTGCCTCAGGGCCTGCTCAGGGACCCAAGGCATTGAGAAGAGGACCAGACCCCTCTGCCACTACCAGGCACGACTGTGCCAGTGCCTCAGAACCCTCCCGGGGACCCAAGGCATTGAGAAGGGGACTGGACCCCACTCCCACATCCAGGCATACCTCTAGTGCCTCAGGGCCCTGCCTGGGGACACAGGGCATGGATCCAAGGACTAGACACCCCCTCCCACAACCAAGCACACTGTGCCAGCACCTCAGGGCATGTCTGGGGACCTGAGGCATGGAGAAAGGGACCGGACCCCCCTCCCACAACCAGGCACACCATGCCAGTGCCTCAGGGCCCACCCGGGGACCTGAGTTATGGAGAAGGGTACTAGACTCCCCTCCCACAACCAGGCACATTGCACCAGCACCTCGGGGCTCATCTGGTGACCTGAGGCATGGAGCCAAAGACTGGACAGCCCTCCTACAACAAGGCACACCATGCCAGTGCCTTGGTGCCCACCCAATGACCTGAGGCATGGATCCAGGGACCAGAAACACCGCACAACCAGGCACATTGCCAGCACCAAGGAGCATGCCAAAAACGTCACCTCCATGTGGGTTGGCCCACCGTAGCCACCACAATAGCCATGGCTTCAGTGAAAGTAGCTAGACACTACAACCACCACACAGATGGTCCACCAACCACTGGAGTGCATTGACACAAGGAGAGTCACCAGCAGAGATAAAGAAGAGTATGTCTCTCTCCACAAAGCCCATTTCAGAGTGACAGAAGAAGCATCTGCTCTTTGATAACACTGAGGGACCTGAACACACCTCTCAGCACTGGACAGATCATCTAGGCAACAAATCAACATAGTAATCATTATTCATTCAGAAGGAGAGAAGAAATCTAGGGTTATCAGAGGGGAGGGGGGGAAGGAGGGGGGATGGGGAAAGATTGGACAAGGGGCATAAAGAATAATTATGATTTGTAACAATATATATGCTAGTAATATTAATTTGATCAACATATCTCAGTGTTGAACCCCCAAAGTGTGTATAATCAATTTTGATTCAATAAAAAAAAATTTTAAAAAAGAAAGTTCAAGCACAATTTTTTAAGGGATAACTTGAGTTTTACCAGCTTTTTAGGACTATTTACATAGAAAGATATTTAAAGATTCCTAAATTACTGTAATTATATCTTTATTTATAAATCTTTACAAATAGAAGTATTACTTTTTTTCTCTTTTACATTTTATAAAAGAGTTATTCTTCCCTTCATAAATATGTTTAATATTAGTATCTTTTTTTTTGTTTTTTTTCTCACTGTCTTAGTTCATTTTGTGTTGCTATAACACAAAATAATATCTGGACTGGGTAATTTATAAAATGCAGAAATTTATTTTTCCATAGTTCTGGGAGTCTGGGAGTTCCAAGACCAAGGTGCTGATGGGTTTAGTGCCTGGTGAGGGCCTGTTCTCTGCTCCTAAGATGCCATATTGAATGCTGAGTCCTTTGGAGGGAGGAATGTTGTGTCCTCACGTAGTAGAAAGCAGAAGGGCAAAAGGGAACAAACTCACTCTGGCAAAACCTTTTATTGTGGCATCAATTCCTTCCTCCCAAATGACCTAAACATCTTCCAAAAGGCCCCACACCCCAACACTGTTGCATTGGGGATTAAGTTTTAATATGAATTTGTGGAAGGGACAAAAATATTCAAACTATAGCAATTACCAAAGTCATCATATCCAGTATATTATGCAGAGCACTTTGCCTTTGCTTCTAATGTTTTTAAATAATCTTGAATTTGTCTGTACTTATACAGCTGGAAATGTTGTTTTAGCCAAAAGGTATCCATTGTCATTGTTTTAGGGAAGATGGCTTTTCATTTGTCCTATAGGTGTATTTTAGTGATTTATGCAACTTGATCACTTATTGCATCACTTATGTCACCTTTTTAAAAAAGGATATCCAATTCTTGTAATTTTAGAACACATGTCAAGAATAAAAGTCATAAAAAATAAACTCTCATCAAATTTTTTGCTTCTTTTATTTTTCTGTTTGTTTTTTTTTTTTAGTTTATTCCACTAGAGACAGCTCTATAGGCATCTGACACTGTCATTGAACAACTTTCCAGCTATGTTGTATTCAATACAGATTATTTTCAAAATAAAGTAAATAAGAGAGTACCCTATAATACTAAAGGCTTTGTAAGGATTTTAGCATCAGATGATTTCCTCTATACAACATAATAATTTGGGGAAATATCTACCTTACATTAAGATTTAAAATATTGTTCTGCTTGGGAAGATGAAAATTGAAATTGGCCTTAAAGTGTAGATTAAGCAGAGGTTTTTCAGGTAGATAATAGGCAGTTCAGGAGCAGATGTTTGTAAACTCTTGTTCTGTTAAGGTACTGCAACTAGTCAAACACTACGGCATGGGGCTTGGGGTTACATGGCATTTTATGAAACTTAAAGTGCTGTTAGGGACAATGTGAAGGGTTTCAAAGTTTGTAATTGTCAACTAAATCTTTTCAAAATTTTTCAAGTATGAATAGTGGAAATTATGTACAATATGTTGTTACAAACTCTCCACTGTGAACTCCTTAAAAGAAGAGTCCCCACCATGTACCTCTGTTGAATTGATGAATTAACTAGATGTTTTTGTGTCCTCTCTTTTTTTTCTTTCTGGTTTTGTCTCTGAAAAAGTTTTAAATGTTACAGATGCATATTTCCCCTAAACTTTAAATCTCATACACTCAAGGGCCTGCTGGTTAACTCAGTTGGTTAGAATGCAGTCTTATAACACCAAGGTCATGGGTTTGGATCACCACACCAGCCAGCTGCCAAAAAAAACCAAATAAATCTCATGCACTCGCATCAATGGAGACTGAAGGCATCTACCCAACGTCATCTTCTATCTATTTTAAAGCCTTTAATCCCATAACCTATGTGAGAATGGGAAAATAACATTTTCTGGAGCCAATATTTCATTAGTTCTTAGTGGAATGATTGGAAAGGGTAGATAATAACCTAAAAATATAGATTAGATTTGTCTGGAAAGGTAATGAACTTCTAAGCGAGCATAAGCTAAATTCAGATTTCTAATAAAAATGGAAACGAGGTAGGTTTCAGCTATCATTACCAAAATTTTGCATGGTTCCAATCTTTTGCTCATTTCATACTGCAAGATGTCTATTTTGACAGATCATTTATCTCCTGATTTAAAAAAAACAAACCCCTCTAAATTTTATATATTATGTCATTGGAAATTTAGAAAAGAGTATCTTCATCATATTTTAATTATGCCTAATTTGTGTTTATATAAGTATCTGATTCCATAACTGATACAGTGTAAGCTGAATATACATTTTTTTTAAAAAATAAATAAATGATTATGCTTATGATTCTAATATATATAGTGCTATTCTAATCAATGTAAAACTAGACAATTTTTAATTTTTTAAGTATTTGAGAACACTACTGTTAACAAAAACTAATTAGAAGTTTAGATTAATCTTGATAACAATGATTGTCCATTCAAATATATTTTAATAGACCTTCATATATTAATATCTTTAAAGAATACATTAAAAATACCATAATATATACTCATAGAAAGAACATTTCAATAGAGCTACAGTTAACAGCTTATATTTGTGAAGCAATACTTAACATGGGATGCAATAAAGTATTAGTACAATCATATAATTTGGACAATTCATGAGAACTAATTTGGATAGTTCATGAGAATTAAAGTTAACTTTTTCATAAAGGACCTAGAGGCTAGGATCAAAATATATTTTATAATAATTGATTTAGTAATAGGGATAATTTTTTCTCAAGGCTCTGCTGGTTCCTGAACCTAAAGCTTTACATATTGTGTGGTCATGTTGGATTTCTCAGCACAAGTGAAGAATCCTCATTATCTCAGGAAGCTAGGGTTGCTGCTATGTAATGATCACACAGAGGAGTGTGTCTGGAAAGTCGGGATTCACTGGAGCCTTTCTTGTTGCTTTTGTGCCCAGTGATTAACACAACAGGGGCAATTATAGCAACCATGGACTCAAAAGGGCAATGCAACCAAGGGCTCAGACCTTCAGGGATGAAGACTTGGCTTACCACACATATAAGCAACCTGGGCCAGCTGAAGCGCTGGCTGAGTGTTTGGGAAATCTGCTTGTGTGGTGGAGGACGTGGGTAATAAGTATCAATTATGAACTCGGAGCCAGTTGCCACAATAGACACTATAACTTTACCTGCTACCCTTCCTGTCGTAGTTTTTTTAAAATTTTTGTTTGGTTTGCTTTTTGTTTTTAATTTCCTTAGAGATTTGGAGTAGCCATTACCCTGAAGTGTCAGCGGCAAAGTGGGTTTAATGTATAATATGAATAGATCTGAACAGTGCAAGAAATCGCCTATTACAAATGCATGCTCTTATGAAAAAAGTGCCTTCCCTCATAAAGCTTCTATTTTAGTAGAGATAGGCATGATTATTATTTACTGTCTGTCTTTCTCTGCTAAAATGTCAACTTCACGAACAAGGGATTTTTTTCCCACTACTAAATCGAAGTATGGCACAAGGTTGTCATTTAATGTTTTTTGACTAAATGAATGTTGGTACTTTACTGCTTATAACCTTCCAACAGCTTTACATTACTTTAAAAATAAAATCCACAAACTGCTAACTATAGTGCAGAAGGCCCTAAAAATGATCTAGTATCTGCTTAGTTTTTCAAAATAATTTCTTTCTCTCACTTCTATTATTCAGCTATGCTGGCTATTTAAAAATTTCAAACACATAAAACTTGTTCCATACTCAAAGACTCTATGCTGAAATTGAATATTATGTGTGTACGTATGTTATATTTCCTAGGAGTTTTATTTTATGATAATGAGATTTTTATAAAATACTGATTATGAATAGGTAGTTTAACAGTGCAGGAAACACAAGAGGAAGAGCCTTATTGATAGTGATGTAGTTTTTCAAGATGGTGAA
This sequence comes from Galeopterus variegatus, assembly GCF_000696425.1. Lineage (NCBI taxonomy): Eukaryota > Metazoa > Chordata > Mammalia > Dermoptera > Cynocephalidae > Galeopterus > Galeopterus variegatus. Next base: position 164,199 of record NW_007726463.1, read on the forward strand.
CAAGTATCAGTGATATTCAAAAAGTAAAATACAACATCCCTTGATTTATAAAGCAGTGTCATTCCTATGAAATTACATAAATATTAAATCTATGCCAAAGATAATTTGAGTTTATGTGTAAAATGGCATTAAATTCCTGACTCAGATTATAATTTCTAGGCTCAGGTATGTCCTATGCGGCATTTAAAAGTCAGAAGGAATGCAACACAATTCTTCATTGTGCAGGCTGCCCACACATTGTAAAATGACCACAATGCCAGGCCCCTGCCCATTTGGTGCCAATTCTGCTGCTCTTCAATAATGATAACAAACAAAAGTGCCCCGTAAGATGTAGATATCTTTTGAGAATTATCACTCTATCCAGGGCTTGCTTATTCTCTTTATTCAGGTCTCTGATCAGATTTTTAACTCGGAAATATAGCCGTATAAATGAATTAAGCTATGGGTTGTGAAAAAAATCTCTTTTAAAATAGAAACATAGATCCAATATAGATCTGTTGTAGATCAAATGGTCAGTCCAAATGCAAGTGAGGGAATTTGTGAAAAGAAGATGGCTAAAAGTTGCTAATGTAATAGAGGTAAGCCCCAGGAGAAAAGAATGATGTCCTCATTAAGATCCCATAACCACCTGTGAGATTCTACCCATTTGTAACTTGAATCAAATTGCTGAAATGGTATAATTAGCCTTTACAATTGGATAGAGTTTTCCAGAAGGAAAAAAACAAACAAACAAAAAAACCCTGTGGTTAGGAGCACAACTTTTGTAATCATACATGCTAAATTGCAAATTCCCTGATTAAGAATTTTTATTTGGAGAAATCCTAATCTGATAAAAACAATTTAGCACAGACAAGAACATTTAATCCTGTAATCAAATTTCATTAAAGTTTGTAGAGGGCAATTTGGTTGCAAATAAGTAATAAGAATCTTGTTTAAAAGCATGAATTTTTGCCATTTGATATTCCTATTTTTTTTTTTTTTTTTTTTTTTTGCTGCATTTTCAGAGTGTAAATCAGAGAACTTAATCAATCATGCATGAGTATGATGGCTTTGTGACATGTCAAGTTGTCTGGGCTGAGCTACACTCCCCAAAATTCCCTCTCTAGTATGTTTCAGCTTAGAGTGGGCTACAAAGGAAACAGCAGCCACTCTGAAGCGGTATATATACCCCTTTCTTGGTTATTCAATCTAGAGCAAATCTGGGTGATGCTGTGAAAGGATTAGCCAGATATTCTGATACGGTGAGTTTCATGAATGCCTCCTCTGTTGGAATCTAGGATTGACATTAATTAATTAATTGATTGATTGATTAAATTAATAAATATTTATTGAGGGCCTACTTGGTGCTAAGCACTATAAAGAGTCTGGGGTTAAAGCAGAAAATGAGAAAGATTACTGTTCATCCCTTCATGGGTGTTTGAATTACTGGGTTTGGTAGACATTAAATAAATATTCAGTTTGAAACAGAGATAACTGTATAAAATTAAATTTAACTCAATTTCTTTGCAAACAATTAACTTTTAAACCCCTTGTGAAATATTTTCTGGTTTTTCTAAGATGAAATTTTTTCTTACTTATGCCCTTTTCATGACAGCTCCTATTTATATTTGTAATTGTATTTATTTGTATATGAGGCATATCCCTGTAGACTTATTAGATTTTATGCCAAGTGAAGTCTAAGCTCAATAAATGAAGATATTTCGATTGTGTTGCCAATAAATCTCCAATGTGTAGAACAGTGGCTGCTACATATAGATGATCAATAAACATTTGTTGGATGAACAGAAGACTGTCATGTACGTGTTCAAGTCTTTCTCTGAAGATGGATCTGGATTGCACATCATAGCATCCACAGCAGCCACCTTATGCCATTTGGGTTTATTTCTTCATATATGTAATGGGAAAAGTTTCTCTAGAAATTGAGGGGAAATTTAACCCAGGAGGGTTAATGAGATGATCTGTAGCCACTACTGCTGCAGCTCTGAGACTCAAGGACTCTCATAATGCTCTCCTTTTACTGTCCATTCTAAATTTCCTTAACATTTATCTAAGACTTTGTTAGTCTCAGTTTCTTTCCTGACCTTCATCCGTGAAGAGCCTGGGTCCCTGGTCATGCTGCCTTTTCCAAGTTAGGCCCGGTGCACTTGTCTATTTTCTCTATAATTGGGCAAGTGTGTATCATGTGGTGTCTGAGTGGATCATCTGGATGCCAAACATATTCCTCCTTGTCCAGATCATGGAACAGCAGACCTAATTTATTCTGATGGACAGGGTCAACTACCATCTTTTTGCTTGCTCTTCTCTTGGCACGATGACATCAGAGTGCCTAGATGGCAGTTTTAATTTATAATTCAATGGTTCCCCTTGTGGAAGTGTTCCCCTTTGGGAACCAGCATTTTTAGACATGGATAGCACAGAGGGAGAAGACAGGAAGTCTTAAATCCAAGTGTGGTGTCTGAGAGTGACGGTAAGCAGAGCTGCTATGGCTTCTGCTACCAGATTCGCGTATCTGTGTTGTCTTCATATCAGGGACACATATATGTGCATATATATATATATATGTAAAGATCTTTGACTAAGAGTGTATATTGCATCCTGAAAGATGGTTATCCCATTTTTGCACAGTATTGCCTCTGAGTTGGTACTTCAGCTGACTGTTAACCAGACATTCTAAAATTCCATCAGGTTTGAATCTTCTGGCTGTTTCAGCATTGATACAATGAGTAGATCCCACTATCAAGGGCCCAATTCTGTTCCATTTTTGCTTAGTGGTGGAAACACTGGTATATGTGATCCCAGGCTAGTAGGTCAAGGATTTCCTAAATCCTAACATAGTGGTGTGTACCGAAGCCTTGCAGGTAAAAACGGCAAACCAATTCCTGGAAAAGGGTCTACTTTTGTCTGAATAAATTGCTGGCCATTCTAGGGAGGAAGAAGCATAATATGGTAAACATTTTTATACCAAATGATCCACTGATGTTATCCTTAAAGAATGGTGCCATGAAACAAGCTACAATGTTTTTTTTTTTTTTTGTAAACTGATCATAAATTATTCCCTATATGGCCATAGATGTTAGTAAAAGGTTACATAGTAGTGTAATCAGGGTAGATGATATGGGGGTGTGGGCTACCTATTCAAAAAGTTTTCATGTACCTTCTAGTCCTGTTTGTGCTTGCTTCCACTTTTACCTCCTTTATCTTAAAATATGTTGCTGCTGGGCCCACTGACCTTTGAACTTGGTTTGTTTGACAGAATCCAACTAACGATGGTCACTTGCTTTACCATTGTCAGGCACACCATCTCTGCCAGTGTCCAGTAGCAAGCCAGGAGCTGTCTTTTAAAATATTTTAAATAATAAACTGCATATGGCATCATCTTACTTCTAGGTGTTGCAATTCCTCAAAGAGGCCATGGACTCTGCAGGGCATCTTATCTCAGTACTGATATCTTAAATGCCTTAGGATTCACTAAATAATATTGCTTGCACCACAGCCAGAATATACTGCAAAGACCTTTTTTGCTCTGGGTTCCACTCTGTTTCACAGTATATGATTTGGAGTGGTAGTATCCTTAGGTGTGTAATGTGCTGCTTCAAGAATCTGACAAGGTTTACAAAGGGTCATGTTTCCCATTTTGTGGTGGGAGGGGCAAGATGCAATAATTTTTCCATTACTTTAGATGGAATATCCCAGGATGCCCTTGGCCATTGTACCTGTAATAAGTTTACTGACATGACAAGTCCCTAAAACTTTGTTGGGTTTATCTCCAACCCTCTGGTACACCTGTGTCTTACCAAGGTCTCTCGCTTCTTGTTCATCTATTCACATTAGCATGCTGGTGTCAATATGGTGGATCAAAGTGTTACTCTCCAGGATGTCAATGATTCTACTATATTTGTTATTTCTCTATTGCTTCTTTCAATTTCATCAGATTTTGCTTCATGTATTTTAAAGCTCTTTTAATGTTTATTATTTTTAGGTCCTCTTGAAGCATTGACCCATTTGTCATTTTGAAGTGACCCCTTTATCATCATTATGAAATTGCCCTTTCTATCTCTAGTAATATCATTTTCTTGGTAACTTACCTTTACGGATATTAACATAGCCACTCAGTCTTCCTTTTGTTTAGTGTTAGCTTCATATTTCTCATTTTCATATTTCTCTTTTAACCTATTTATTTCTTTACATTTGAAGTTCATTTCTTATAGAATGCATTAAGTTGCGTTATGCTTTCAAATTCAGTTTGAAAATGTCTCCTTTTTAACTGGAGATATTTAAACCATTTACTTTTTATGTATTCATTGGACTGGTTAGGTTTAAGCCACGTATTTTCTATTTATGCCATCTCTTAGTTCCCCTTTTTCACTTTTTCTCCCTTTATTTTCTGGATTGAGTATTTTTTTACTGATACCATTTTATCTCCTTTGCTGACATTATTTCTAAATATATATATATTTAATTTAGTGGTTACTTTCAGGATTATAGTTTGCCTTTTTAATTTATCAGAATCTACCCCCAACTGATACTATACCAGTTCAATTACAATTTAAGAATCTTAAAAGAGTTTACCTTCTTTCTCCTCTTCTGACATTTGTGCTATTGTTGTCAAAATTCTAATTTTACATGTGTTTTTAATATCACAGTGAATTGTTATCATTTTTGTTTAAACAGTCAATTATTTTTAAGAGATTAAATAATAAAATGTCATATATATTGACTAATGTAACTACCACTAAAGGAGTTCTTTATTTCTTTGTGTACACCTATATTTTCATGTAGTATCATTTTTCTTCTGTCAAAGAACATTCTGTAGCATATCTTGTAGTGTGGGTCTGCTGGTGGTAAGTTCTTTCAACTTTTTCTCCCATTCTGTAGATTGTCTCTTCACTTTGTTGACAGTGTCCCTTGCTGTGCAGAAGATTTTTAGTTTTATGTAGTCCCATTTATGTGTTTTCCTTTAGTTGCTTGCACCTTTATAGTCTAATTCAAAAAAGTGCTGCCCACTCCCATTTCGTGCAGTATTTCCCCTATGTTCTCTTCCACTAGTTTCATAGTTTTGAGTCAAATTTAGGTCTTTAATCCATTTTGAGTTGATATTTGTGTATGGGAATAGATAGGGGTCTAGTTTCAATCTTCTGCATGTGGATATCCAGTTTTCCCAACACCATTTGTTGAAGATACTGTCCTTTTCCCATTGTATATTTTTGGCACCTTTGTCAAAAATCAGTTGGCTATAAGTGTGTGGGTTTATTTCTGGGCTTTCTATTCTGTTCCATTGGTCAATTTGTTTGTTTTTTTTTATGCCGGTACCATGCTGTTTAGGTTAATATAGCTTTACGGTACATTTTGAAGCCAGGGAATGTGATGCCTCCCACTTGGCTCTTTTTGTTCAAAATTGCTTTGGCTATATAGTGTCTTTTGTGGTTCCTTACAAATTTCAAGATTTTTTCCCCCTATTTCTGCAAAGAATGTCATTGGTATTTTGATAAGGATTGTGTTGAATGGGTAGAATGCTTTGGACACTATGGAAATTTTGATGATGCTGTTTCTTCCAACCCATGAGCATGAGATGTCTTTCCATTTATTCGTGTCCTCTTCAATTTTTTTCACCAATGTTTTATAGTTTTCTTTGTAGAGATCTTTCACCTCCTTCATTAGATTTACTCCAAGATATTTTATTTTTTTGGTAGCTATTGTGAATGTGATTACTTTCTTGATTTCTTCTTCAGCTAGGTCATTGTTGGTATATAGGAGTGCTACTGATTTTCCTGTGTTGATTTTGTATACTGCCACTCTACTGAATTCATTTATTAGTTATAGCAATTTTTTTGGTGTAGTCAGAATTTCTTCAAATAATTTTTCTGCTCACCCTCACCTTTAGGGACTTCAACTACACATATGTAAGTCCTCTTGAAATTGTCACACAGCACATTCATACTCCATTCCTTTTTTTAAATTCTCTTTTTCCTCAATGTTTTATTTGGATCTTTTTCCTTTCTATATATTTAACCTCTTATAATTTCTTCTACAATATCTAATCTGCCATTAATCCCATGAATAATATTTTTAATCTCCAAAGTAATTATCATCTCTAGAAATTAATGTTGGATCTTTTTTATACCTTCCATGTCTATACTTACATATTCTAAAATATTAAATACAGTTTTAATAACTGTTCTAATGACCTTTCTGTTATTTCTAACATCTGTATCAGTTTTGTGGTTTTTTAAAAATTGTTTTTCTTCTACATATGGGTCATATTTTCCTGCTTCTTTTTATGCCTAGTAATTTTTTATTGATGCTAGACACATTAAATTTTACCTTGTTGGGTGCTAGATATTTTTATATATCTAAAAATGATTTTGAGCTTTTGTTTCGTAGTAGAGTTTAATTACTTGAAGTCAGTTTGATATTTTAGTTGTTGCTTTTAAGACTTTTCAAGATTGCTCTACTACTGAGTCAGGACTCACTGGTTATGACACCCACCCAATATCCTGTAAATATGCCAGTCTGGCTGGTGAGAACAGGGACTATTTGTGCCCTTGTGTGAATGCTGGGCACTGACACCTCTAATCATTTCTAAACATTCCCCCAACTTGAGTAGTTTCCTCAAACATATTACTCAATTAACTATTCAAGACGTATCTTTTGCAGATCTCTGGAGTTATCTCTTTGCATTTCTCCTGTCCTATATCTTGCAAACTTTAGCAGCCCCATTCTCCCTGCAATCATTGCTTTGTTTCCTCAAATAATATAAGCCACTGGATTCTGCCTGTGTTCTCCTTTACTTTGTTTTACAGCCTAGAAAGTTTCTCAAATCAGTAATATGGGACAATTGGTTTACTAATTTCAATGTTTTTCCATTTCTCAGGGGTGTTAGTCATTGCCTGATGTCTAGAGTTTTGAAAATCATCATTCATTTCACATATTTTTTGTGAGTTTTAGTTGTTTTATACCAGAAAGTTTCTTGTTGATGTTGTTGTTTTGGTGCTTGGCTATTATGATGACTAGATATTTGTCTTTATCTTCAGCTTTCTCTGTTCTTTTGCCACAGGAATTTAAAGCCTCTTTGTTTGCTACTAAGTAGATTTTATTGACTATTAATCATTCTCAGCTTCTTGTTGCATTTACAATATCAACCCAGCTTAGCAATAGCCCGCAATTTCATTGCCTGATTAATTACACCAGTTAATGTATTCCCTTCCACCATAACACCATTCAAATGTACCACTGGTAAAAGTTTCAACAATTGGACAGTGACTTTGTGTTGGAGAATACTTGTGCTCCACCTATCATTAGTGATACTGTTCTTATTGTCTGCCAGGTAGTGAGTGACCCATCTTAAAATCTTTACCTTAGAGCCCTTTTTCTCACACCAATCCTAGTACCAACTATTTCAGTTTGAGTTCCCTGGTAGTAAATACCGAGATGAAAGTTAGAGTGCAGGATGTATATTATGAAATAACCTTGGGATCAATACCTGTGGAAGGGATGGAGATGAAGGATTGGGAATAAGGTGAAGCCAATCTATAACACAGGACCAATGACAGCCTTGGCTGACCCCATGGGTTCTCCAGAATTAGAATTGACCTTTAAAATTATCTTCAGTTTGGATGAGATGGCCCGGCTTTTATATCCCAACATAATTCAAGCATTGGATGTGGCTAACCCAGGGGCCATGTGGCCTTGGGCAAAGCAGCTCTCTGCAGCTGAGACAGTCCCTTAAGTCACTAACAGCAGAAGGCTGGCTGATGACAGCACTCTCAGAATCTTCGTTAGCAGTCTTTATTACCATCTAGTCTTCCTTCCTTCCTTCCTTCTTTCCTTCTTTGTTTCTTCCATAACATATTACAAAAAATTAATTGAAAGGTGATTTTAGGAATTCACACAATAAAAAATGTACATATCAGAAAAGGAGGAAAAGGTAACATACAAAATAATGTAAGGCAGAAAAATCTTATAAAATTGTATATTACTGTTCTACAGAGTCTATTTATTCTATGTAGTTTAGTTAAAACCCCCAAGCATACAAATCAAATAAGCCAAATGATGTAAAATATTATAGTACCTATTGACTAAAAGCAAACCAGTTATTTACAAGACCTGAAATTTGTATAATGATGATGTACTGTGTAAACATAGGATTGGGGAGAGTTGGTTTAACAATAACCCATGAGACAGGAAAAAATATTATGGGTTATGATTGCCTGATAAATATGAAATAATTAAATAACAAAAAGAACAAAAATTCTGTAAAGTTAGTTGCTATCCTGAGAGAAATATAGTGGCTGGCTTTTATTTAACCATATCTGGTGATCAGTGCTGAGTTTTAAATGCCATACTTTAAGAAAAACATTAACAAAACAGAAATTAATAGCATAAATGTGACCAAAATGATGAGGGATTTGAGAAACCATTTGTTCACACATTTATTCAACGAACGTGCATTGAGCTCTTACTATGTGTCAAGAACTGTTCCAGGCAACAGATATACAAAAATGGAACAGTCAGTGTCTAACAAAATTATCAAGGGGGATAGAGAGAAAAAACAAATAAGATGCCAAGTATAAAATGAGATAATACTAAGAGTCATTAAGAAGCTGAAAAATAAGCAACGCGAAGGAGTGCTAATTAAATATAGCAGTCAGGGAGTGCCTCTGGGGAGGTCACATTTGAGTAGAGGAGGAGACTGAGTGATGTATATAGATGATTGTAGGAAGAGAGTTACAAGCAGAGAATACTCTAAATGCAAAGGTCCTGAAGTGGAAGTGTTCTTGGAATGTTCTAAAAATAGGAAGAAAGCTAGTTTAGTTGAATTAGAGTGGGCAAGAGAAGAAAAACTGGCTGAAGTAATCTACCAGTTAGAGCACAGACCATATAGACCAAGCTAGGCTAAGCAAAGAAATTCAGATTTTATTTTAAATATAATTAAAAACTATTAGGTTATCATGTGTGCATTTAATGTAATCATATTTACATTTTAAAAGAATCATCATAAGAGAACAAGAAGTAGGGAGATCAATTTTACAATGTATTTGAATGGCAATGATCTTGCACTTAGCTGTAACAGAAATACGAAAAATAGGACTTTAAAAAGTAGGAGTTTGTTTTTCTTAAGCAATATGAAATGCAGACTTACACTATTGAAGACTAATGTAGCAGTGCAAATTTATCATCAGCGTATCAAGCTTCTGTTGTTCCACTCTGCCGTCATTAATGTGTGGCTTTCATCTTCATGGCTGCCTTTTGTTAGGGACTGAATATTTGTGTCCCCTAAAACTCATATGTTGAGATCTGAACTCTCAATGTGATGATTTTAAGAAGTGGGACCTTTGGGAGGTGATTAGATCATGAGGGTGAAGCCCTCATGAATGAAATTAATACACTTATAAAAAAGACCCCAAAGAGCTCTTGTCGCTGCTGCCATATGAGGACACGTAGAGAAGATGGCTATCTATAACCCAGGCAGCATGCCCTCACCAGACACTAAACCTGCCAGTTCCTTAGTCTTGGCCTTCCCATCCTCCAGAACTGTGAGAAAAAGTGTTGTTTAAGCCATCCAGTGTATGGTAGTTTGTTACAGCAGCCCAAACAGAAGAAGACACCTCCTCATGGTCACAAGACAGCTACTACTTCTTCAACTTTGCATCTCTTTTCCAAGCAGGAAAAAGATATAAAAAGGGTTAAAGACAATCAACCAAAGAATAATGTATGTAATGAGTGTTCTCCTTTACAAAAATATCCTATTACTCCACAACTTCTACTCACATTTTATTGACCAGAACTGTATCACATGGCTCTGTGTAGCCACAAGGGATGCTGGAGAAATAAGAATTGTACCTGGACACATTTTTCACCATAAATAAGAGTGAGGTTCTCTCAGTAATGATGTAGGGGAGAATGTATATTTTGTAAACAACTCATAGTGTTTAACACAGAAGACTAGTCTGGTGTAGGACACTATTGCAACAGTCTAATCAAGAATTAATGACAGCTTGGACTAAGGTGGTAGTGGGAAGGTAAGAAAGAAGTGGTTAGAGTAGGAACAGATTTTGAAGGTAGTGACTGCCTACAGGGCTTGTTGATCAGTGAGCTTAGTGGTAAAAAAAATAAAATGAGCAAAAGTTGATTAAAAGTATTTGAGGATGTCAGCCTGAGCAATCAGGTTAATTGCGGTGACATCATTTACTTAAATGTATAACACTAGAAGAGACGCAGGTTTGGGAGGAAGGGAGAAAAACAAAGCTCAGTTTGGGGTGTGTTATATCTGAAATTCTGGTATATATTTAAGTGGAGAATCGGGATTTAAGATGTATTGTTGGGATTGGATGTATGAATTTGGGTATCATCAGCTATTGATAAAATTTATAAAGAAATGAGATGTAAATATATTTATATATATATATCAAGGGTGTGAGCATAGTTAGAAATGAAGTCCATGGAATGACACATCAGGTGCAACTGTATGAAAGAATTGTAAAGAAGAGGAGGGCTTTGCAAAGGAGACTGAGGAATAGTAGCTGGTGAGGTCAGAAGAAAACCAGGAGTGTGTGATAACCCAGGCAAAAAAATGAAAGAGATTCCAAGAAGAAAGGGGTGATCAATTATTTCAAATGATGTTGATAGGTCAAGTGACATGAGAACTAAACATTGGTCATTGGATTTAACAATGTGAGAGTCATTGGTGACTAAGAAAATATGATGTGGGGAGACACAAGGATTATCTTAAAATATGATCTGGTAAGACACAAGAACTATCTTAATGAATGAGCTACCTTATGAAAGATTTTAGACTGCTCTGTGTGTGTGTGTGTGTGTGTGTGGTTCTAGAGAGAATACCAGTAAGTGAAAAGCATAGCTTTATGATAATCAGACATGCTTACAAATAAAAATAGAAGAGCTGAATTCTGAGCAGGTGACTTTCTCATCAATGTGTGTTTCTTCAGGTTTCATGGACTTCGTGACAGAGACAAAGTATCAGTGCCTCATAATTCTGCCACATCTCTTTCAAAAAAAATAATTACACTCTCTGTCACTTTGCTTTAAAAAGGGTGTATTTCGTATTGTTGACAATTACAGCATAATGTATACTTGAGTCCAAATTTTTAAAAAATGCATCAGTGAAGTATACCCAAAACACATACAAAGGAAAAGAAACTCACCAAGGAGTTACTGATACCAAAACTTAAAATTGACATGGGGAATTATTACAAGTTTTAACTGCAAGAATAATTTGCTCAAAATGTAAAAGCCTTTTTTTATTTCAAAAAAATGATGAGATTGAGGTAGAGAAAGAGAAAAAGAAAGCAAAGGCAGACAGGCTGAATGCTGCTTTTAGCCTTGACAATCTCCCTGCAGGGTGTGGGTCAAAATTTTATTTATTTAAACAGCATGGCAAGTCACTCTGGGGAAGATCTGTGATGCATAACGCATTGTAAATCCTCCACCTGCTGCCTAGAAATATAACCTAATAAAAAACTGCTTGGTACATAATTTGGCACCCATTGCTTAATTACAGATAGAGGATAAATGGATAGGAGAAAATTACTATTATTTAACATTTTTTAAGCACCCACAGTGTGCCTGGTATACTGCAAAACACAGATAAATTTATTCCTCATACTTTCAAACTTTGATTTCACACATAATTATGTGTATGTACAGACTTTAATTTAAACTAGCACTGCATACTACATGTTTAAGCTTCTCTTTTATATATATATGTATTTATTGTATATATGTATATATTTTATACATTTTATTTCTAAATATATATATTTATGTATATATATGTATATTTGTATGTATATATAAAAATACATTTTTTAAATGTTACCAATGTTATATGCTTAGGTTACATAATACACACACACACACACACATTTTTGTCTTAATGTGATAAGGCAAAAAAAGTGGTAGAAAGTGCATGTAATTTGAACTGAGGAAGACTAACAGTGTGAAGTAGCTAAATTGGGAAGTACAAGAGAAAGGAGCACAAGAAACCTGTTTCTCTTCAAACAACTATAATCAATTAATAAACATTAATTCCACTAGTTGCCATGGGGCTTTGTGTGTATGTGTATGCATATATAATATTTCACTTTATATTAGAAAAATGCTGAGTAATGTAGAAAGAACAAAAGAAATTTAAAATAGCAGGATTACAGAATGATAATTTATTCAGTAATTTAGGGAATATGTAGAGATAAAATGTTTAAGGTGATTAAAGGGGGAGAGATTGGTAAAATCTTATAGAATAGTGGTGTAACGTAAGTGGAAACTCTTCTCCATTATTGTATTTTTGGTTTGTGAATTCTGTTCCTATTTTTTAAATGTCCTTTTTTTCTTCATCATCACTATTACCAACACAATAAATAACTTTATAGCTGCAGGCCTATGTGGTATGTTGTTGGTTGGCACACATTGGCAGAAAACATGCATGTGAGCACACGAACATACATACACACACACAAGCCAAATCCTGTGCCCAATCATCACTTCAGCTTTCAGCACTGATTTCCCTTGAAGGAGTGTTTTCTTTTTACATTAATTCCAACAGAGTCAGTTCAATATGGCTCTGAGCACCTATACTGCATCATGCGCTAATTAGGGGCTTAGCATATAAGAAAGAATATAAGGTAAATAATACAAAAACCCTGCCTGTATCATTATAGTCTAAGGTGGACACAGAAATATTAATAAGAGATGTAAGCAGTACTGTAATAGGAGTATGTATAAAGTGCATGGTTTGCTACTTTTGCCTGTATTTTTGCTGTTTTTCAACTTGGCACACAGCCATTTTACTACTGAATCGATTTCAGTTGTAAACCCAAAAGACATGGATATGAAGCCCATGTCTCCCTTCCTTCCATTCTCAATTAGGCACTTCCATGATTGAGATTTCATAGCACTTCATGATACCTTTAAGAAGAACTTATCATTTTTCTTTTTTATTTGAGGTTTGTATATCTGACTCCCCCAGACTGAGCTCCTTGAGGCCAGGGACTGGATTTTATGTTTGGCACATAGATAGGGTTGCCAGATTTAGAAAATAAATACACAGTATGTCCAGTTAAATTTTAAGTTCAAATAAATAATACTAATTTTTAACATAAGTATATCCCAAATGTTGCATGGATATACCTATATATTATACTAATACTTATTAATTTATACTCATACTAAAAAATTATTAATTGCTGGTCTAAAATTCAAATTTAACTGGACATCCTGTGTTTAATTTTGCAAGCCTACATAGGGATAACCCAAAAAGCATCGTTGTGGGTCATACATTTTTTTTTCCTTTTGTGGTTTGTTCAGGCTAGTCATCACATCTCTTTGAAGTGGGGAGTGAGGCAGATCATGACACTATTGTCCCTTTGCTAACAAAAGAGATTTTGGACTTACAGCTGTGCAAATTCCAGTGGATAAGACCAACGGGAAGAATGGGGTTATATCCACAGCAGGCCATAGAGCTGCTGCACTGAATGTGTGCGTCCTATAGTACTATGGGCTCAGTGTGACCATCGACTCAGAGGCATGAGGGCATATCTAGGAGACCATGAGGAGGAAAAGGACTGGTGACAGCCTTCACTTTTGGAAAGAACAATAGAGAATTTTCAGACTAAAGAAATGATTTGATATCCATCCTTCTTTTTTAGAGGGAGAGGCTTTTAAAACTTTAGAAATTACCCCAAGTTCAACTTTAATGTGATGTTTGAGTCTGGTAATTTAGGAAGTAGTGTGACACAGTAAACGCCAAACACTGTACTGGAGTCCAACAGAAATGGGAGTGAGTCCCATTGCTGCTCTGCTAGACACGATGGCAGCCTCAAGACGGCACAAGTGGCTTTAGCTTGGCCCCTTGAATAATTGCATTCACCCTTTCCTCATTCTTTAATGTTATCTAGAGTGTTATATAAAAAGCAGGGCCGAGCCTGTGGCGCACTCGGGAGAGTGTGGCGCTGGGAGCGCAGCAGCACTCCCCCTGCAGGTTCGGATCTTATATAGGGATGACCGGTGCGCTCACAGTGCTCACTGGCTGAGCGCGGTGTGGCCAGTCTCAAAAAGGACAAAAAATAAAATAAAAAATAAAAAGCAGTTGCAAGTGTCCAACTAGCTTGACACTTTTAATACTTTTCCATTCAAAATTCTGGAGCTGCCACTGCTATTTTGAGTTCCTGAGCATGTTCACCTTCTTTGAATCTCATTTTCCACTTCTGTACATTGAAAACACCATCACATACAGTGTAGGACTATTGTATGTTTTAAAGGTAATAGATGTGATGCACCTGCCACATACTAGACATTTGCTCAATTTAATTCTTATCATTATGTTTAGTCTGTATACAGCTTCTATGTTTTACTTTGTTTCTTCTCCATTTACATGAGCTTCTTTTCATGGTAGGCTCCTCTGCCACGGCGGCCCTGAGTGTCACAAAGATTCTCCTCTTTGAAGGTTCATCTTCAGAACGTCTAGTGTATATCTCCCCTTCTGTAAGCAGAAGCTCCTCTAATTTCAGACAGAATAAAGAGATTAGCATTAGGGGACCTAACTTCATGAATTCAGAGAGCAGTGCAAAGTGAATGATTTCTGACATTTTTAATATTCAGGGAACTATGATAACTGTGACTGGCCACACACTCACTCACACACATGGAAAATGCTGTAGGCATATGATATTGCAATGTTATTTTTGCATTTCTTGAATGGTAATCCACTATGATATGGTTTTACAAATATGCATTTAACCTAAAATTGCTATTCACTTATTGTCTCATGTAGAGTATTGTAAAACACGATATCAACATCATAGATAAAAATGAGACAATTCTGCAAAGGAGAAAAGAACCCAATTCTTTATGAATGCCAGTGTAATAATCACCTCTGTGGGTGAGGTGCTGGTAGGTGTCTCATCATATTTCATGACTCGGGATGTTGCTCCAGCTATGGAGCTGTTTCAGAAATCAGTGAGCATTTCATACTCATCTAATTTGCAAAAGACAGAAACCCTAGGGTTAAACATAATCTCACTTGTGAGCTGGCTTCAGGGAGTAAATAGTCTTACATTTTAGTTTCAGTGCAAAAAACGTTCTGGTGAGTGATATGAGAAAAGCCACCTAATCTCTTCATGAGGAATTTTTATTTCCTAGTAAATAACAGGGAAATAGATACTGTTGACTTCGCAGCAGTGATAACTTTTGATATGTTATATGCATGCAAATTTTTAGAACGATTAAATATAAGGAATTTAACATTTTCTTCATCTCGTAAGTGTTAGCCCTGAAGAAGGATCTACTCTAACACGTAGTTAACTATCTTCTGTTTTTAAAGGGTCCATGTTTGTTTTCCTAGCTCCTTTTGATAGATTTATTGATCCCTACACCATTAATTAGAAAGCAACATTTGAATACAACAGATAAATATGTATCATGATTTATTTAAATAATATTAAATATTACCAAGCAGAAAATTCATTTTATGAAACTTTCAAAAAGTGAAACTATACCTTAGAAAGTGATTTTTTCATTTTATATTACTTATATTATTTAATGAGTATAAATGTGTACTTCACAATTCATCGAACTGAATATAGGTGTATATACCTCAATCTTTTCATCATACATTTTCTCCCCTCTAGGAAAAGTTCACACATTTCTTTTCTGAACGGGGAGAAGAATTGTTCTGTGTCTCATTTCTTTGATCTATAAATTGAGTATAATCATAGCATATATCATATTACACAAATGTAAGTGAAAATTAAATGATTTAACACATGTGAAGAATATAGAATACTGCATGGCACATATTAAAACCATACAATTTTAACTATTATTATTATTGCCACCTAGTGAAATTCTACTTGGTTTTTGGCATACAGTTCAAATGCTGTCTTTTATTTAATATGTCCTTGTTTGTCCCAGCTTCCTCAGGCTTCCCTCAGCTCTGTCCACTAGTCCCATGGCATTTGTAATAATTCTCTCTCTGTAGTAATTTGTGTACAAGCTCTGTCATACCTCACCTAATCTCCATGATGGTAGGTCTACATCTTAATAATTTCAACTCTTCAAGTGTACTGCTGGGCAAAATATCTTGCACACCTGTGTATATTAAGTAAGTGAACAAAATCCAAGGACATGTATGTTTACTCTGTAAAACTTCAATCCAATAAAAGTTACCATATGTTAAGAACACAGTTATGTCAATTTGTCTATGTTTGATCTTACGTAGAAATTTAAGTGAAGCTTATTTAAGTTTTCTTACATATATTTTTAATGCCACCTAAGGTATGATAAATGCCTAGCCCAGAGCAAAATTTCAAGAACACTGTTAGTGGATGTGGCTTTTCCAAACAACAGAAACAGAGACTAATGCCCAGCGCAGACCTAATCTTTTCCAAACTGACTTCGCAAAAGATTAAATTTCATTAGACTCAGAGTTTTCACAAAACTCCCTCAGTAGCTTTGATTCATTTCTGTATAAATTTGCTTTTAGCTTGTTATGGGCATGACTTGAATTAATCACTCAAAATTAATCACATCAAAGGAATTAAGCTCTCTATATTGCCTTATCTACACAATTCTTTAGATATAATGATATAATCTTTTGGAAAAAAACAAGTTTGTTGGTGAGCTTTTTTATGTTTTAATTAGGATATTTTCTATAAATATATGTCATAAGATTGTTTTATTTAGGAAAATACTTACTAGTACACATTTCTTACCTATAAAATACAAAAGAAGAAAAAAAAGACAATGAAGAAGGAGGATAAATAGAAAGAGGAGAGAAAAAGCTGAAGGAGAAGAAAAGGAAGGAAGGAAGACGTTCAGTTAGACAAGCTTAACACAATAACTTTGTTAGATATCCCTCCAGAGTTCATGATTTGCCATGCTTACACAAATGTCTTTACCTAGAAAAGTTGATTATTTCTTTTAAAATTTGTCATCATCTGTACAAATATAGTCATACTAGTTATTAAAATTATCCAATGATGACTTCAAATATTCTCCAAAAAATAAAAAATAATAATAAATGTAATTTAGAATATTGTGTGTGACAGAGTTAGAGAAGGAAATCTAACTGGAAATATTTTTTTTCTAAATAATAATATATTTGGGGTTATTACTAGTCAAATTTATTGTTCCCCAGGTAAATAAGCAGATGAGTAAGAGTATCTATATTACATTAGTTTTTTAAAATTTATTTTCTAATCAAAACATTATTGATTATACATATTTGTGGGGCACAGAGTTGACTATCGGTATTTGTGTACAGTATGTGATGATCAAATCAATATTATTAGCATGTTCATCATTACAACTCATAATTATTCTTTGTGTCCCTTACCCAATTTCTCCTTTAAACCTCCCTCCCCCTTTCCCACCTCTGGTATCCATAGGTCTTTTCTCTCCTTCTGAAAGTTCAATGTGTTATCGTGGTCTTTCTTTCTTTTCTTCTCTCCTTCTTTTATTCTTTCCTTCTTCCTTTTTCCCTCCCTCCTTCCCTCCCTCCTTCCCTCCTTCCCTCCCTCCCTCCCTCCCTCCC